>NC_135497.1:74089430-74244920 GCF_052857255.1 Amblyomma americanum | reverse complement strand
AAACAAAGTTATATGCCCATGTTTTGTAGATGCACATCCGCTTACCCTCTAGTTCTGCAGGCTGCACTAGTCGCATTCACTAAATAGATTTGAAAGGCTGCATTTTTTTTTTTTATGCTCGAAGGGAGGGTTGGTTTAGGAGGGCAATTTCATCCTACACATCTACACCGATGTGCTAGATTCACTTCACTTTATTCATAGCAATATCGATATTTGCCTGAAGTGACACGAGGAAAAGTGTGCATCACATCTTTTGACAACCTGTCAAGCTCTTTTTCCTGCTTATCAGCAACAGTTGCTCAAGGTGAAAGTTGTCCAAAGGAACAGCTGGTACAACTGCAATAGGACGCAGGCCGCCGAGATAATGCCTTATTTTGTTTCACTTCCTCTTATCATTCGTTGCTCTTCCTGGCAGAGGCCTGTGACAACAATAATGGAGCAGAGTTTAGGCAAAACCAATAGTGAGAAATGAAATTATTCCTAGCACTGTCTCGTCTCGACTTTCAATGTCATGGTGCCACACCCACACCTGCAACATAATGGTTTTCCAAGTACGACGACTTTCCTCCTTCTGGAAAAGGTCTTCTTGATCATGCAAAGCAGCCCCAACCATACACAGCTTCCAAAGTGAGCAAGTGCCTCTAATTTACTTTCTTTTTTAGCTTAACATTTTGATAACTAATCCCCGCAGCAAAATGTTTGGATTTTAAATTAGTGTCCAGTAAGCATCCACACCATCTTTTGAGTACCCTTTGAAAATGAAGCAGTGTCAATTGTTGCAGGTATTTGTGGCAATAAAACTGCACCTTCTTTGTGTCGAACCAACACTGCATCTGGTTGGTTAAAGCTCTGATTGAAAGATGACCCTCAAGAGGGCTGGCAGGTTATAAATCTCGTTTGACTCTGTAATCTTTCAAGCAAAACACTACCTTCAAACAGGTCATCTCAAAATTTAAACAAGCTTTTGAAAAGCACATATAAGCCTTCAGTAAACGGTGGATAATGTATACCTCATGTATCCTTTCTAATGCTTTTAAAATGACTTTTCTTGAATGCATAGACAGGACAAAAGGTTAGAAGAGAAATGGAATGCAGCCGAATTTTCACTGAAATATTTTTGTAGTGATAGCTACATTATGGTAGCATTTCGAGTCTTCAGTGTGGCGGCGCCGCCGCCACGTGGTTGGTCACGTGGTGCGAAGTATCTCCCAGTGGCGCGGCGCCGTGGGTGGTCACGTGACCAGCCACGTGGTTGGTTACGTGGTGTGGAGCAGCTGCTGCTGCCGGCGGCGCGGCGGCGAAACTGAGCTGCAACAGCTGTGCGCATGCGCCGTGTGAAGTGGGACGAAGATGAAGAAGGAACAACCAGAAAAACGGAGCGGCGAAACACTGACTTTGCAATTCAACTGAGTAAGTTCCACTCGGCCAGCTGTAGCTATCGCGTCACTCCAAGTTAACCAGAGCTGAACCACCGCCAATTTTTTTTTTTTTTTTACCCCAAGGCTTTCCGGAAAGCTTGTGCATTCCAGATGTTTTCTGTGGATAAGATAAATAAGTTTCTGTACTTAACCCCCATCATTGCATAGGAAGCCTATCAAAGAATATGTGCACTAAGAATATATTTTTGTTCAGTATTTTTTTATCCATTAAAAAAAAATAAAGTGGAAATGAACACAGATTTCAAACTGGGAATGAAAATGCAGGTTTGAATGTTTGATGCATACATCTGAACAAAGGTACCAATAGATTTTTCGGAAGGTGTGGAGTAGTAACTTTTATCCAAAAAACATCACTGGTTCGGTGCATGCAATCGGTATGAGGGTTCATTTGCACAACACTTTTTTGTTCACTTCCCAGCCAAACTTTTGGAATGCACTGTGTGGCTGATGCTTTTATCCTACTGAGCACCCTCCTTTGCCTTCCTGTTGCGTCCTCACAGATGCTTGCAGTCTCTCAATACTGAAGTGGTCTTTTTGGCCACCTTGCACCCTGAGTGTATTCCTTAATTTTCATGGTATTAGCGTGACAAACCAGGCACCCATGTTTTTTTCACTCTACACCAGACTATAAATACCAGTGCTCATTTGTTAGCTTTCTGCATTGCAGTGAACATGGACGAGTACTAGTTGCATATTTTAGTTCCTTTTTGCTGTGCAAATGTCCGAGTTGCGCTCATTTAGCACACCAACACTTACATGAAAAGGATTGTGCAGTGAACATAAATGATTATACAACAGCCCTTTCTTGATTTGCTGGCCTTGAGCACATAAGGACACCAGAAGCTCCATGCCATTTCTGTTTTATCAAGTTGTTTGTGCTTAATGTAATCAGTGCTGCACGTGAAAAGGAACATCTTGTTGACATGTTACACCAGCTAAGACAAAACTATATGGGCACTCTACAGATAAAATAAGACAAACATAGCCCAAAAAGCTAACAAACATAAAATGAAGAAATGTAACATTAAGAAATAGCTGTACCCTATGTGTGATATATGGAGAAATAAGAATTCCAGCTTGCTTGTGAGCCAGTTTACTTACAGGTGGCCAAATACTGGAACGTGGCAAGAGCCAGCTGTGGTGCAATGATGTGCTTGCCTTGCCGGCCATAACCAAGCTTGGCAAAATCTGAAAAATCCTGGCGCACTTGAGCTTCTTTTCGTTTCAGCTTTCTCCGATTATCCACTGCAACAAGAATACTGTGTGTGAGCAGTCCAGTGAACATTTCAGCTACATGCAAACTTACTCAAAACATCAGTCTCATCAATGATTTCAGACTGTAAAATCTCCTCAATGACATCCTCAAGAGTGACCAAGCCCAGAAGTTCGTAGAATGGGTCGCCATCTCCTTCCGTATTCACACGACGAACAAAGGCCATGTGGGACTGCCCTGGAGCATAGAAATAGTTTCAAGAAAGCATTCCAATTTGGACTACATTGCATTAAGGATGCCGAAAGAACTTAATGGCATCCTCTTTTCGAAAAGAAGAAAGAAAACCGGCAATAAGTGTGGCGCACTAAAGATAAGAGAAAGGAGAAAACAACTATGATCGCAGTTATCAGCAACACACTTCACAACTGTGATGCATAGGCTATGGCACTGGCTCCAAATGTGGATTTAAAGCAGGGGTACCTCTTTGCAAAAACTGTCGACTGTTTCGGCACTATATTCTGGCACAGCACTGTGCTTGCACAGCATACATAGGCACCCCACCACATTAATGCATCTCGGTGTGCCAGCAATTTATATTCAGTTTCTGCTGACAGTAGTAGCTGTAGCTGTGAATTTCAGAGCACTTGATTACCATGTGGAAGGCCACATTCTTAATGTGGCATTCCTCATTATTAGCCTTCCACCATTCATTCTTTGCACTGTTTTAGAGTGCCCCTCATGTGCCTTGCTTGAAACCACCTCATTTAATTATTGCTAAACACCAGTAATGTCCAAAAACAGCAAGTTAGACTACTCAATCACGGTTACCTTTCTTGAATTCATTGAGCAAGTTGACAAGAGTTTCATCTTCAAAGACAAATGTGAGGGGATGATTGTAGAACTCGCACAATGTCCGAAGAGGGATTTCATCCTCTGGGTCCACAAAGGCCAGGTCCTTTATGTTCAGAAGTCCAACAACATTATTGCGGTCACCTTCAAATACTGGAATGCGAGTGTAGCCCTGTCCAATGATCTGGGACACTGTTTCGAAGTCTAGAACTGCTGTTACGGGCAGCATGAACACATCATCCATACGAGTCATGGCTTCATTGGCAGTCTTCTTCTTGAGCTCCAGTGCTCCGCTGATTATGTCCACTTCCTCAGTCTCCAGCATGTTATAATCCTTGGTAAGACGGATGTACTCTATCAGCTTCTCCCTGTCATAAACATGGCCTATCTCCTCCCCGAGCACCCAGTCAAGGATCTTAGAAATGGGCCAGGACAGTGGAAGTGTGAGCGCCATGAACACCTTTGTAATGAATAGTGTACGTGCACCAATCTGCAGTCCATGCCTGGAGCAGATGGCCTGAGGAATGATTTCGCCAAAAATGACAATGCTGATGGTGGAACCAACAACAGCCACGACACCCGACGTGAGGTCGTCGAGAAGGATGGTAAGCGTGCTGTTGACAAGCACGTTGCCGAGGAGCAGGGAGCAGAGAAGGTAGTTTCCGTGGTTGCGCAGTGGCGCGATCACTTTAGCCCACTTGCGCTCGCTGGGTGTTCCACACGACTCGATGACGCGCAGCTCGGTTTTGTCAAGCGCCATCAGGCCCAGGTTGAGGCCACTGAAGAGCCCAGACAGCAGGAGCAGAGCAGCGAGGATGATGGCCTGCACCCAGACGGGCATGAGCCGGCCCTGGGTCACCAGTGTAACCCAGGGCTCGTCCCCCTGGTGCACCCACTTCACATCCTCGCTGAAGGGAGCCTTGATGCACACGTAATAGCGTATGCTGGCCCCAGGAAGGCTCACCAGCACAGACGCTTTTCCGCCACCCACTTTAGTGGCGTGCGCCACAGCCACTGTGGGCACCTCGTCGCAGGCCGAGCCCCTCGGCGCGGCTTCGTGGGTGAATGCGAACGAGCTCTGGTTGGTGAAACCGTTGCCGAACAGCTGCAGCTCCACCGCTGTTCCTGCTGGCACCTGCGTCATGCCCGAGTCCAGGGTGGCCACGCGCTCGCCGAAAGCCCGCAGGCCCAGCACTTGCGCCGTCTCACCGCCGTCCAACCTGCGAGGTAACCGACGCGAGTCAAACACTGCTGCGCGTGCTGCTCCCGACACGTGCGCGTTCCGGGAGCAGCAGCAGCCGCGGCGACAACACAGCGTGCTTTATATACGCTCGCAAGAATATCGGTTGCCCACCAGCGCGCTACGGGTGCAACTATGCGCTCCGGTAATACAGCGCTAGCCAGTGCTGCTTTCAGCGCTGCGTTCGGACGCGCGCGCGATTTACCAAAGAAACGAAAGTAACCACTTACGAGGATTTGGACTGGTTGCGTTTGGGACCCGTAACGTTGCGATCGGTCGAGCGCCTGCCAGGCCCCAGGTTTCGACGCATTCGAAGCGGGCCGGCGTGCCTCGTCGGCGTCGTGGCGTACATAAGTCTAACGGCTCTTCCTTGGTGCCTCCAACGACCACGGTTGCGCGTGCATAGGTATAGCAAGTCCTGCGAAGTAGCCGCGGGAATGACGCCCTGGACGACAACATCTCCGTTGCTGTCAGCGCGCACTCGAAGCTGTCTGGCCACGAAAAGCTGGCTATGGCACTCCTGACCGTTTTCCAAGCTCTCGCTGGTGAACGCAATCTTGGTCCTGTTGGGCAGCAGTCCCGTGCCTCGCAAGCGCACGGCAACCCGGGAGTTGGGAAAAACTCGGGGAACACGCGCACTGTCAGGATACCACTCTGTGCAGACGGCTTCAATCTTGTCCACGGTGACAAAATCCTCGCGATTCGCGAGCGGCTGGCCGATATATAGCGCGGAGCAACGACTGCAAAGCCAGAGAACTAGAAATCTATGAAGCCCATTTCTAGCAGACGCCATATTACGCTTTTACACCATCAACATTGCAGCAGAATGCAGAGGCGTGCGATGTCGCCACCGTCGGGGCTACGCGCGCGCGCGCTCCTGCCGCCGGCTGTCTCGGCGCACGATGCGCGCAGCTGCCCGTCGAACGTGCGAACTGCCGGGCGCGCGCGGCGCAGGTTTGTTTTGAGCGACGCCCGCGCGCGATTCCGCTACACTACATCATGTGCAACTGTACCGCGCCGTGCGCTCCTGCGGCCGCTGCGCGCAATGCGTGCCGGCTGCAACGCGCTCGCGACTGCTTGCAGTCGCAGACGTCGAGTCGAGCGAGCGCTCCAGGAAAACAGCCGATATTATTGCGGTGCAGCACGCTTCAGCCCGCCGCGATTCGTGCCACCGCCTCTTGAATTAGCACCTGCAGGCTTTGCTGCGATATCAGGGTTAACATAACTTATGTAACCGCAGCTTCACATACCGGATCGCATGCTTTTGCCTCTCATCGTCATGTTTCAGGTGCATTTCCAACCTGCTTCCAAGACAAAGCGAATGCGATGCAGTGAAGTCTAGGTGTCGAATACGCGGGACGTCAAAAAACAACGGGCACATTAACGAGAGCATTGCAATTTACCATAACAACTGTAGGAATACAAGTGCACAGTTGTTTTGGAATAGCAAATACAAGTTGCTGAGCTTTGTTAAAGATAAGGTTTACCGTTTTTAGTGCAATGTGTCACTTGTGTCCACTGAAATAAAAGTGTCGTGCACTGAACAAAATACAAAATGATTTATTTATATGATCTCATGGCAGTTGAAAACAAATTTAAAAAAACACTGGCTGACAATTCGTGCAGCAGTAGTGTCATGACTAGGATGCAGAAGGTAACAGAACACAGGTTTGCATGCACAATATCACAAGTCATACAATAATCTTTGCAGCTACTGCTTTGGCACAATACTTGCTGCATAAAAAGTAGGTTTTTTCAAGTCCTGGATGGCAGGATCACCACCTTGTAGTTGTTATCTTGCAGAGCATACAAAACAAAGACTGTCCTCTTAATCTCAAATATAAAGCTGTACACCTTTTCTGTCAGCAAAAGCAATTGTTTCTTATACCTCGGGTGCTTTTCCACAAGGACGGTCACACTGCTTTCATAACTGCGCCCATCAGCTTCCATGTTAAGAAGTGCAACACACGATCGCAGTACGTCCCCAGTCAGCTCAACTGCTATGACATCCAACACAGGAACCCTTCCCAGGTGCCCTTGAGCCAGTGGTGCCAACTGAGTAGCAATCTGAGATTCGTACCTTCGTTTGTTGCTTGTGGACAATTTTTCAACAACACTAAACACAATTCGCACAGTGGGCCCACTAGAATTAAATTCCGGTTTTGGTGACTCGGCTTGAGGAGCTTTGTCAAAAAACTCACACAATTCAGACACTGAAAGCCTTTTTTCAGTGAAGCGGTCCTTCTCAAGACTACGCAGTCTGAGATAACCAGGTTCAAGTTCCTTTAGCAAGGCAAGATGTGGGACAAAATTTTCCTTACAAAAGTATGCGGCCTCTTCAATACCATCTTGAGGTGCTACGACTGCTGGAACATCCATGTTCCACAATCGCACTAAAAGTGCAAGCTGTTGCTCTCTCATTGCAATGGACATGTCACCAATGTTACCAAGAACACATTCCACCAAGGATGGCGTCTCGCCATCTTCTGCCAATGCTTGTACGATTTTCTCAACAGAAAAGCTGATTCCCGCAGCAGCCAAGTCCCGTTTTGCACCAGCCACAGCAAAGGAAGCCACCAGTTTATCATAACGACCTCCCACTGCCAACAAATCCCGACCTTGATGGCGTGTTTTCCTGTGTGACTGGCAGGCAATTTCAAAAACAATGCCTGAATACATGCGCTCATCGCAAACAAGACAAGGCACAATTGTCACTGGTAGCTGGAATGCCAGGGCAGAGGATGACTGTAGCACTGCCTCAAGGTCATGCAGAGCCTGTCTGGCAAGTGCAGCTGCAGGACCCTTCTGCCGTACCACAAAACGGTACATAGAAGACACTTTTGCGAAATTGTCTTCAACTTCATAAAACTGGGTAAGGAGCGCCACAGCCTGATCCCCGAGATTTGCTGCATCAAGTCCCTGCTGAAGCTGTGCTTTGGATGAAGACTGCACCGTACGCAAGGACGTAAGTACTTGTGACCATTTGTTCTCAGATACTCCACAATGCAACAAGAGTGATTGCAAAAGGCCTGTGTGACCTATACGTATGCTATAGCCCCGGGCTTGCAGCTGGGGAAACTCGGCCACTACCTCACTTCCTATGTGAAGCAGTTCTGCACAGTGAGTTAAGGCACTTTGATGGTTGGAGCAAATGATGTCAAATGCACACTCATGCAGTTCCCTTGGGTGGCATCCGAACACTTTCCGTGAACGATACACTTTTTCAATCGCGTAACGTCGCAGCGACACTGCATCACTTCGTCTCGCTATGTAACGAGCAAATGGAACCCTCATGTTGTGTGGAAGCGCCACTATCAATCCTCCATGGTCCATGAAGTGAACCTTGTTGTCATCATCCTCACTGCCTGGGCATTTTGGAAGCATCGTTGGAATAACTACGGGCATACCACCGTGCCTCACAAGGACACGCTCCAAAGACATCTTCACATGCCGGAAAAGTAACGCTGACTGAGGCAATGGATTACCCTTGCGCATGTCGACATCATAGGCATAGTCTTGAACGACAGTAGGCTCCTGCTGGAACAGGGCATTGACCAGATGCTTGTAGGCTTTACTTTGTGGGTTGGAGACAGTGTGATTGAGCACCTCAGTCACTTGAGCTTCCTGCAAGTGTGGTGGGGGTAGCTGAGGTGAAGCAAGTAGTTCTGCCGCGCTGGGTCTCTGCGATGGATCATGCTGCAACAGCCAACGTATTAGGCTCACTTGCTGGCTGCTGAGGAGGTCACAGGCCTCAGTTGGAAGAGTGATGCTGGGAAGCCTCAGGTTTGCCAAGAGTTTAACCCGTTCCATGGCAGTGCTAAGAGCAGGCCAGCACATTTCAAAGAGGATAATGCCTAGGCTGTAAATGTCTACTTTCTGGCTGTACACAACACGGCCTCCAGTGGACACAAAAAGCTCGGGCGCTGTGTACAGTGTTGTACCCACGCGCCCTGTTAAGCTGCCAGATGTGGGCTGATCAATGTGCTCCGGTGCCTCAGATGTTTCAACTCTTGATAGCAAGGCTGTGGTTGCCAGTCCAAAGTCTCCAATTTTCACGTGATCACCCGAGTCAAGAAAGATATTGACAGGCTTGAGGTCGCGATGTATCATGCCTTGCTGATGAATATGTGCCAACCCCTCTATGACTTCTCTAAAGAGGCGCCACATTCTGCTTGGCTCCCTATGAAGGCCACTGTCAATAACTGTGCGCAATGTGCTCTTTTCACAAAATTCCATCTGGATGAACATAAATTGTCGTGCGTGCGCTACAGCTGCTGGCTCTTCCGACACCTCAGATTCCTCTTTTCCACTACCTTCAAAGACGACATTGTCACTTGACGAAGACTCACCAAAAGCACAACCAAACATATTGTCGGATGAACTTGAATCGTCAGCATTGACATCTGGCAAGCTCCAGCCAAGTGAGGTGCCTTTAGGCGACTCTGTGCTCACACCAGAGGATGCCAGTGTTTCAGGCACTTGCTCCTGTGTTGTGACTTCAATCCAAGAGTTGTAATAGCGCACAACATTCTCGTGGTTAAGCCTTGACAGCAGTTTGACTTCTCTTAATATTTTTCGATTGAGCACTTTGCTGGATGGATTGAGTTGAATGCGCTTGATGGCATACACACAACGGTCAAGTTTGTTTCGCACTTTAAAGACATCGCCAAAACCACCTCTTCCCAACCACCGAAGCACTTCAAATTCGCCCTGGAGGCGCGAGTGACCTGCAGAGCTCAGTGGGCAAGTGCCAGACTCATCCGGTCCCTCGTCATCAAGTGGCTCGTCTTCTAAGCTAGGGCCTCTTTCCACGAGAAAAGGATGACTTAAAAGTTGTTCACATGACCAGCGGTCCTGTTCTTGCGCAGCCAAGCAGCGTTCAAGGAAATCTCGAGCATCTAGGGACAAATTGCTTGGTATATCTGTACTAGCTGCATGCTCTCCACGAAGCAAAGATAGAAGCACTTTTCCAAGCTGCAAAATGTCATTCTTCTTTTTAGATTTGCTGGTGGGCCCTGAATCATAGCTTGGAGGCAGGCACAAATCTACAATTTTCTTAGGAATGCTGAAGTCCGCCACTTTTACAACACCAGAACAGTCAACAAAAATACTAGACTCTCTCAGATCTTTATGCACAACTGAGTTGGAGTGGAGAAATTGCAGCGCCTGAAGGATGCCAGTAGTATAGTTCCGCAAGAGTGCCACATCAAGTGGAATGCCTTGAGCTATAAAGGAACTCAGTGGGCAGCCTTTTACAAATTCTTGTAGTATGTAAAAGGCTCGTTTTTCAGGAACATACAAGCTACCTAAGTAGTGGACTAGGTTTGTGTGCTTTAGTTTCATGAGCGTTTGTAGTTCCTGCTCAACAGTCGCCACATGATAGGCTGTTTTCAGCGTCCACTGTACAATACACACAAGTTCTCCTGTGGCGGAGTCGAAGCCGCCAAATGTGCTGTGTCCACGTTCGCTGTGACCAAGGCAGCTGCACTTTTGTATCGCGCGCTCTCCAGTCTTGGAAGAGAAATTGAGCAGCTCAGGTTTGCGGGCGCAGCAGTTGCGCTCTTTCCCCTCGGCAATTTTCGAATCCGTGCGCCGCCGCCTCGCCTCTACCTTCATTTCCTGCTGATGCCGCATGATCTCGAGCTCAAACGCCTGCCTCTGCTTTTCCTCTTCCAGCCGCTGTTGGTTCAACTGTTGCTGCTGCTCACGCGCTTTCTCCGCCTCTTGCTTTTCTCTGTTTTTGAGCATTTCGTCGTAAAAAGAGCCACGTTCGGGTGTGTTGTGCTGCCGAAGAAACCACTGGACGTGCTGGGCGAGCTCGAGAACCATGACCTCCCCTACAAGCCGCTTTGTCAACTCTAGCAACTCATTTCGAAGTTCCACAAGGGCTTGTTTCGAGAGTCCCTTTTGGTTGCAGACGTCTACATACGGCACATCATTCGGGTACTGGCTACTGCACCTGACGTGAAGGTCCACTTGCACATGCGCTTGGAAAGGTGTCATGCTCTGCTGGGGCCTCAGAGTGAGCAAAAGCTCCGGCGGGCGCCACGTTTTCCACTTGTCTTGCTTCCGCAGGTCTTTCACGTCGTTAGGAAACATTGACTGCAGTACCTTCATCTCATTCTCCTGCCGTTCTTTCAGGTCCTCTTCTTCCATCTTAAGCGGCTAGGGCTTGATATTACTTTGCCTCGATTGTCCGGAGGCATTAAACGGGCCAACCATGTTTTCCGGGGCTTTGAGCACGCAAATAGAGGGCTGGTACGCCGTATCCCAGTCACACACGGACGCGGAATGCAGCTGGAGATAATTACGAACTTTTCAAAAGCACCACATGCACCAGAGAACCACTCGTTTCGCTACATAAGCCCGATCACTGTTTTCACGTCTAGGCTCACGTGATGCTCACGTGCCTTTTTGCAGATGGCGCGGGAATTTTAAAAGATGCAAAGATAATTATCAGCAGTCAGTGAGTGAGTGAGTGAGCGAGTGAGTGAGAGCGAGTGAGTGAATGAGATTGAGTGAGTTTGCTTGCTTGCGTGCGTGCGTGCGTGCATGTGTTCGAGAGTGAAATGAAAAAAAACAACAATTGGCATGAGCGCAAGGGTTGCTTGTCTCCTGCATTTTTTTTCCCTTCCCGTGAAAATTACTCGTCGATTCCGACGCCGTCCTTTATGCCAGCACACTGTCATCGTTATACAGTGATCACGCGAAAACTTTCTGACACAGGTGCTATTATCAGTGATCGTTTCTGAAGCGCTTCGAGTGTATATTTATAGTGAAACTTGTATACTAGAAATTTTACGTCATTCAGACAACTTGGGGAATTTTTGCTCACGTTCTTGGTTAGGCATTCATTCACAGTTGCCTGCCTACGTTTATAAGTTATCTGAATGTTTCTTTCATTTTTTTCAATGTGGTTGTTGTCAAATGATTTAGATTGCTTTGTGGGCAGACCATGTCCCAAAATATATATTATGCCTACGTCCCCTGGTTGTCAAAGCACTGTGAACCAGAATTCATTACAGGCACCTTGCAATGTCCAGGCGGCACTGCGATTTATCCATTGCTCTACTGGCAACTGCTGCTGACAGGCGCTTGGGTCATGACAAAATCGAGAGCATAGAGCCGTGTGCCTGATAGAGGCTTTTAACGTTCTTTCTTCGCCTAGGTTAGTTAGCGGACGCCCAAATTGCATGAAATACACATTATGCAGTCGGCAGCCATGTTGCGCTAACAACGTAATTTCTTGTGGTAGTACTAATCCGTGAAACAGCAATGACTCTTTCAGTAACGACTATCGGCTCATCATTTGAACAAAAAGAACTAATTGTGGTTCGCCTTTTGAAAACACCAAGTGTAATTGTTCCTGCTCTTTTTTTGTGCGCGTTTAAAAGCGAGTCGTAAATAATAAGTGTCGGTGACTGCCGGACGCTTGGCTTAACGGTCTCGTCGAAGCGACCGCTTATTCTGGCGGCTCAACGAGATCACACGGTCGCTGATAAGGATGAGCACCGAGTGCAGGCGAAGACAGGACAAGACGTCACCTGCGACTTCGGCTTACAGCGTCGAACGCCCTGCCCAAGAATTTAAGTCTGCCCCCCCCCCCCCCCGCACACACACCCCGCACACACACCCCACTCCCCACCCTTTTGAGCCACTGGAAAAATTTATCCAGCGATTCCCCCCCCCCCCCTCCCCTCCTTCCCCTGCTTGTATATTCGAAACAGTAGATATATGCATGGTCCTGCTGCTAGTGCTTCGGCTGCCCCCATAATTGTGGAGTTCATTCATTTTCTGAGGTGGCAGGGTATCTCCTGCCGTGGAACAGAGCATCTCATGTGATACGAATTTTTTTTTTCGGCTCAGAAAAAGTGATTACATGGAACATACAGAGCTGATGAGCGATGACCGCCATTGTGGGCAACTGGTCGAGCGTGCCGTGGGTGTACAGTGTGGTTGAGCTTATGGAGGTCGACGGTACGATCAAGTTAGATTGTGCGCACTCGCGTCAGTATCGTGCTCTAGCATAGCGTTCATTGTGACGGCTTGCATCAGGATGTGTGCGAAAAGTGATCTTTCACTTAGAAGTTGTAATATTATGCCATTACGAGAAATAATTCAATAAAATGCCGCCGTGCTTGCTCACCATGTCTTTCATGACAGCATCCTTCTTGAACATGTTCATCTTTGGCAGGTTCCATTTCTCAACCGAAGCAGATTTTCGTCTTGTCACAACCTACCACTACCCCGACTATACGAACGAATTGCGGCATACAATCAGCTAGTTTCGCGGTAATTAAGTCGCCAAACTTTTGACCGCGTGATGTAAAGCTGTGTTGCCAACTCTCTGTTTATTTTTCGCACTATTTGCTAATCTTCTTACTTGCTCTTCTGTCCCGTTTGCCGATAGGATGTTTGGTGCTTTTGCCGCTTACCTGCTACGTGTGTACTAATGCGTATCAGTAATTATGTTGTTTGTATAGCTTATTGATAATTCTTGTTGTACTTCTCATTTTTTACTTCTACGGCTTGTTTTTTCGCTTTATAATTATGTTATCCTTTTCAGGCGCCGATCGTCATTTAGAATCAAAACAACTACCCCCCCCCCCCCCCCTTCTCTAAGTAGTGCATCCAGGCCCCAGGAAAGCCAAGTCGTCAGTTTTCTAGCATTAAGCACTCAAAGTTGATTTTTTACCCGTATGTTCAAAACTTCTTAAAGTGTGTCGAAATAGTTGGAAACTCCAATATTGAAATAGCAAGATTTGTGAATTAATCAGTGAGGGGGGTGGGGGGTGGCGTGGAACCGCTTGCTATTTGAAATATGCCCTGGACACTGGACATTCATAAAGAACATTAATTTCGGTACTGATGGCAAAATCATCTGCATGAAAATGGCGGAGGGCATGCTATACCGTGCTCGCTGTTTTAAGAAATATCAATTACTGCGTTCGCTAGTTGGCACAAAAAAAAAAAAGAACCATATTGGCGATATCAAGGATACTAAGTTCGCTCGAAACAAATGAATCAGTGCCAGGTATAGCACACTCTTAGAAAAAGCTTCAAGTTCTCTATGTACACAGTTGTGCACGAATCGCATTAAAGGGTCTGTGTCTCGGCGTTGACAACCGTGCCGATGACGCCTGCCGGGAATGAACGTGCCGGGGCGATCGCGCATAAACTTTGTGAGCGGCTTGGATCTGCTGACATATCCAAGAATTCTGGCCAAAAGCATTTTTGAACGAAGACGAGTTTATGAACACAATTTTTTCATAAGCAAGATTTCCCTGTAGCAATCAATATATTCGCAGATCTCCCATCCCCAGGCTTGCATTGTTTTGCTATTAGCGTTTTTGCTATCGTCAAAAGTGTTCCCCATTGGTTTTATATGACAGTCTTAACTGCTTGCCTGGGCTAGCATGCCAAGCCAACAACTAGACTGAGCTCTCCTGTTTCATTAGAGTCTATCTCCTCCTCCTCCTCCTCCTCCTCCTTAACTGCTCGATGCGAGCAATGGAAAAACTTTAAAAGAAAAATTTTGCGCGATACATTGCAGCCTTCAACATTTCCGTAACAGTACCTTACAATTTACCAATATTCAAAAATTTTGTCCGAGAAAGTTGGACATGTGACACGCGCTGTGCCGTCTCGCCAGCCGTCCGCTGGCGGAGTACAGGTCCCTGCGGCCATGACCCCAGCGGTCGTCGGCCCCTGAGGCTTCCCGTGCTCTAACCCGCTTCTAGAGGTTGTGACTGCCGCTCGCTTTCTCGCGCCCATTGCTGTGTCGGCGAGGTTTCTCAAAGTGTAGTTGTCGTCCATCGTCAGCGTAGTGTGCTGCAGTCGAAAACTTGCTGCCGCCACCAAAGAACCCAAAGAACGCCATCTGACCAAAGAACGCCATCCAGGTCTGCGATCTGTCCAATCAGAATGCTGCGTAACAACAATGTGTCGAACCGGGGCTACATTTAGGTATAGCGTGGGCCTGTAGGTCCCTTTAGGGAGAGGGTATTTACTATTGCAGTTTCTGCTTTTCTCTTTGCTTTTCGAATTATACTGATGAAGCTACTATTCATTCGTCGTTACAAACGTGTTGGAAAATTTATCCCCTGGGAGGGTTCGCAAAACACCTCCCTGGAAACCGCAAGGCACCGATCTCGCCGTTAATTTTCTGCTGTCCGATTCTTTTGCTAGCCTGACCTATACTGCACAGCAAGAGACACTTGTTTGCTGTGCTATGGCCCTGTAAGGGTGACATCTCCGAACGGAGCCTTAAAAGGACTGCCCTGTCCTGTCACCCCTTCTATTCCAACTTCCCTGCTCCCTGTGCAAATTTAGAACACGGTCTCGTCTCCTTTCCTGCCGCCCTGTCCGCTGCCTTCATCCCGCCCCTTCCATCCCCTCCTGGAGTGCCTGGCTTCCATCTCGCGCTAAAGCTCCGAATGCGTTTTGCGATCGGGGTTTGTAAGGTGCGCGTCGGGTGCTTCTTTCTTTAAGGATATTTAAACAAAAGGCCACAAGATTAGCTGGAAAAGCAAGAAACGCGTTGCTTGATAAAAGTTGTGTCAAGCGATGCCGCACGGAGCCCCACGTTCCAGGCCTCTTCACGAACATTCTTAAAACAGCGCGAACAAGACACGGACGCAGAGAAAAGGGACTTAAGTAAAACAGCGTTCGTATGTACGTCTCTTCTCTGCATCCGTGTCTTGTTATTGCTGTTTTAAGAACGATCTATCACCAACTCGCCCAAGCTTCTACACTGGCTCTCCACGAAGCTGTGACATGGCGGCCCCGCAGTGGTGGCTATGCCGACAGCGCCTCTGCCGCCGGCCAACTCATAGTACTGCCATGACCAACCCTACTGCTCCGCCTGATGTCGAGCTAGAAGACGCCGACCCCACAACCGGCTCAACCCTGCCGTTGTTTGTGCAAGAGAGTTGTGAAACTCGGGACTTTTGGAAGCTTGTAAACGAAAAGCGAAACAGGCTTCATTTGTTTGAAGGACACGCCGCTGGTATGTCTTTCTGCCGTATTTCCGAGACGTCACTGACGCGTCCCATCTCTGTCGCGTCCTGGCAGGGTTCCAGCTGCGCGTCGCCTTCCGAATGAAGTGTCAGTGAACCCTATCTCAGCGTCCTGTTTCGAGCGCTGTGACGAAAGGATCGAACCCTGACCCATACAGCGTTTGAGGCTGAAGCCTTTCCTATTCGATCACTCCACTGTTGACATGCTCTGACTGCATCCGAAAGCACGCAGCACACACATTCTTTGTGGGAGCTTGGTAAATATGCGTATACATGTACAAGCTAATATTCACACGTGAACGCGTTTGGAGCATCCGCGTGTACCTGCGATGCTGTTCGGTTTGATGAGCAGTCTGTTTGGAAACAAATACCGGGGGCAGGTAGTGGTAGCCAATGGCATTTGTTGAGGAGTGCTAACTGTCCGCAGACGTCGATCATGTCTTAGGGACGAGCAGTAAGGATGTAGGACACGTCGAGACGGCCGTGGACTTACATCCACAAGTTTTTCGTTCAGGTGTGTTACTCAAGTGCCAGCTGCTTGTTGATTTAGTGCGGTGTCGTGCCGCGATGAACTCATCTGTGTTGTAAAGAAGCCACTTACTGCGACTTGTCACGCCTGACGCAGCGTTTCTCGGATTTCATTGTTGCTTTGCGATAATATTGAGGGAAATCCTGGTCCTTATTCTGCATGGACAATTAAGTGTTGGATAGCTGACTTGCACAGTCCTCCCGGCGCTGACAACAAAACTACTGATGAGACTATGAAACGGCTATAGTAGGATACAACTCAAGGACGGAGCGGCAGACGCTCCTCAAGGGAGGCTTTCTAGCCAATGGCGTCGACCGATTTCATGACGCCGCGGTTGATACGACTGAGCCATGCTTATTCCCCATTCATTTGCCACCCCCTGCGATTTCACACTGGTAGGTCCAAGGGGACTGGTCAATGGGAAGAGAAGGAGAATGGGTCAAGCGGGTCGACGCCATTGGCTGGAGGGGCTCCTTTGAGGGCATTTGGAACTTCATTCTTAAGTGGCACCTGATTACAGGACTCGCCTGCCTAGATTTCTCCAAGAGCAGCAATCAATAAAAGAACAACTACGATGACTACGTCTTAGTACACACTAAACAAATTCTCAGCCTTAAGGGTGCAAATCAGCTGTCCCCAGACGAACACCCTTTTGGGTGCTAAAAAGGGTGCAGAGATCAGCACCCTTCAGGAAGGGTGCACAGCAAGAAAGTTTGGAGGGCGCGCATCTTTCCAAGGCTTTTGCTTCATGGGTGGATCAATGTGGAGCACTCTTCCAACATGCATTCGTAAAGGTATTATGAAAAAATAGTAACCTTTAATGAGGGTGCAACCATTATATCCTCTAAAGTATCATTAAGTGCAGCCTTCCATAAAGGTGCTGATCTCTGCACACTTTTTTAGCACCGAACAATTGGAAAAGGGTGTTCTTCTGGGGACAGCTGATTTACACCCTAAAGGGTGAGGAATTGTTTAGCGTGTAGGGCTTCCTGAGTGCATAAAGTCCGTGTTCCAGAAGGATACAGCGTTTATATGATGAAGTAGAATGAACCTCGCAGTGCTCGGCAGCGCCACTTACTGCTATGTTAAGGCGCACGTTGTTGGATTGGAAACAATGATTCAAGGTTCAAGGAACAGGCTTAGGGGAAGCAATTCGATAGTTGCCCTGCCCGACTGCTCAACATGAAGCTGGGGTGAGGAAAAAAAAAAAACGGAAGCCCTTCTTTAAGCTCCAATTGCAAAAGTCAGTTTTCTTTAAATGCATCGATAGTTCTCATTGTCCAGGTCGATATTTCTGATCTAATAATCAATCGCTAATTCTAGTTTTTTTAGTTATGAGGACAAGCAGCGCTAATGCTGACATCTGGACCGAAGCTAAAGGGTAGAAACTGACACTCGAAGCTTTGAAACCATCAAGAATAAACAGACCCATTTTATGATTAGTTAAGTTGGCTTCGCACGCTGCCCTAATCATGGCAGCGCCACGTTCTGTTGCGCCATTACCAGGGCACGCAGCTTTGAGGTGAAGCTGACTGTAACATCGAGGAAAGGGCTCCACTGACCTTCCTTTTAAGCTTCTATACTATATGGTATAATAGCGAACCAATATTTTTTTTCACGACCTTGACCACGACCGGTACAACCAGATGGGTTGCGCATAAGGGACGCTGACAAGAGAGGCAAGACGGCACGAGGTCGGGGATTTCCTCTCTTGTGTACGTAGCCGTATGGCAACCCATGTGGCTGTACTCGATATGAACCAACTTTCCCAACAATGCATTCTGCTGACCATGACCAGGTTGTTGAATGACATTGAATGTAGTTTATAGCAAAGGCGGCATGTATTCTGCCATAACGTTCACCTTATACTTTCGGACGCTCGGGTTCGTCAGGTTCTGACCACTGCATGAAAATAAAGTTGACGATTTTGCCTCCCTATAGTGTCCCCTGAAAAACCACGCGTGGCAATCGGCACCGAGTCACGGCTTCATATGATACCCTTTTCAAAACTCAGAATCGCACATGGTGGGAGTGTTTTCGTGCCCACCAACACGTGTTTGCGTTGCACTGTTTTTCAAGCCTCTGTTGATTGCAGTGAGTCACTTCGGCTTTGTGCCCATTTATGCAATGCACGGCCGTTCACTGTTGGTTCTCTCTGTCCTTCGCAGGCTGTTCCGAACTCTGATGATTTCAAATCACTACCGGTCCACCTGGCTTCCCTGAGCAATCAATACACAATTAGTGGAGGCGACCTTAACACGCGGGCAGTCAGTGCCACGCAGGAAACGCTTTATCGGGGGCTAATCCGCGCTATCATCGAGCTTTCGGGAGTTAAAAAGTAGCGAATAGCCTTTTATCATTTTGTGAATGGATCTGCTTTAGACAAGGGCAACGTGGTTCGTTAGTAGTATAACTGCTTTTCGCACGTGCAGCCCTCCCCCTCAAAACGAAGGCGCCCGTGTGCTGTACGATGTCAGTGTACGTTAAAGATCCCCAGGTGGTCGAAATTATTCCGGAGCCCTCCACTACGGCACCACTTTCTTCCTTTCTTCTTTCAGTCCCACCTTCCTCCCTTCCCTTGCGGCACGGTTCGGATGTCTACCGAGATATGTGAGACGATTACTGCGCCATTTCATTTCCCCCAAAATTTATTATTATTATTATTATTATTATTATTATTATTATTATTATTATTATTATTATTATTATTATTATTATTATTATTATTATTATTATTATTATTATTATCATTATTATTATTATTATTATTATTATTATTATTATTATTTGAGGCATAAGTTGTTGCACTCGTCTCGGTATAATTTCATGTATACGTTAGGGCGCAGTCGCCCGAGGAAGATACATTTCTCTGACACAGGCGAACGTCAAATGCTTTTAACAAAAAGGCCGTGTGTCATTGGTAAGAGGCTGTCTAAGGATAAATATTTTGCTTCTTTTGGTCTGAAACTTCAAAAATGATAAGTAGAAAATCTGGAAATTGAAAACTTGTAAGTCCTAAAACCAGTCCTGCTTCAGTCGTTATTCCCACTCTGCACTCTCCAGCCTCTTCCAACTGTCGTCTAGAAGCCGCTGCGGGAAGTGCGATGTCGTTTTTAGATCTGCTTTGAAACGCCCACACTAATGAATGACCTCACGCAAAGCTTTCAAGGCATTACACCTCCCATACGCGTAACTTACAGCGACGTATTACAAGCTCTGGAGGGGGAGGGGGGGGGCAGTATTTATTCATACATTTTGCAAGCTTGCTAAATGCTGTATAAACAGTTATTTGATGTTTTTTTTTGCGAACTTGTGAAGTACTTGTTAGTCTAAGGAATAAAAATGTGCTTACGTAGTTTTGCCTTGCAAAACTGATGGAATGAACAATATAGCTCCTTGCCAAGTAGCCCGACTGCAGTTAACGTATCACGCAGGTACAACATGGTTTCCGAACATATCTCGCTCTACTTTATTTTTGTAACTGCCGCATAATCATTTTTATTATATTGATGGCATTGTACAGGTTAGACGAATTTTCCTGGGCTCCAAGAAAGCTTGACAAATTTCCTTATGCACGCTATTATATCTACGAATTACTTACAGTCTACCAGAAGGTGCCATCGACTGGACTAATTATGAAGTCCGGGTTTAGAGTGTTTGTATAAAAGGGTACAAGTGTGATTATTCTTCTGTCGCGAACTGCGTGCCGCAGGGTTTTGTCTTAGGCCTTTTCCTCTTTCCCTGCATATGAATAATACCGCGCAGAGGCTCGCATCTAAAATCCCAGTTTTATGCTGATTTTCGCAACCCAAGTCCCATCTATGGCAGCACCTGCCATAGAAGAGCAGTGGCGCATTTTAAGTTGACCGCTGCACCAGGAATGGTAGGAAGACTCCAAGGGATCTATGAATTGGAGAGAATGGCCAATTCCGCATATGTGGATATTAACCCATCATTGCTATCCGAACGACTACCATCCGTGAACTCTGGATCTGAACATTGAAATCGAAGTGAAAACCGAACTGCTTGTGCACCTAAATCGCATTTGGCCTAACTACGCAAATCCACCATCATTTCTTTCCCTGGCATTAATTGCTTCTCAGATAATATACCATCAGTGAAGGGTTATCAGTACGGACACCTCGGAGTAATTTTCATTTGGATCCACTTGGAATTAACAGATTTTATATCCCTTAAATGTGAGCAGGACGTTTAACTCATGGTTATATAAGGCAGGCAGTTGGGCATATGGAAAATGCACATCTTGTAAGTCAGCGCAAAAGAACAGCCCACAAAACGCACAGAAACACAGACGACACACAGCGCCTGTGTGCCATGTGCGTTTCTTCTCTCGTCAAATATTTCGCGCTGCTCGACAGGTTGATTTGTAATCATATCCCAGAAAAAAAGCGCCGGAGCGCAAACGCATGAAAACAGACAATGAATGGTGCGCTACCATATAAAAAAATCGCGCGTTGTTGTAGGCTCCAGTTTTCCAACTGAATTAAAAAAGAAAAATATTGTTTTTTGTGCATGTCCACGGGTCTCAGAGGACACTCTTTTGGTCATCCTTGCTGATTGTGGGTTTCGGCATAAACACGACAACCGCAATCAGGATGGTGCGGAATTGTGTGCACATTCATTAGCGAGGGCTTGATGCCCGAAGGTTGAGCAAACAACAATTAAAGAGGCCGCTTTATCTCTGCGCGTGGCAGGGAGCGAGCGAGATATCAGGAAGCGGTCAAAGCGGATGAGTCGTCCTGGAAGGAACCCGGGTGAAAGCGCTGATCGCAAGTTGTTTGAAGGTATTCGGGCTACGCGCTTAAGCGTCGAAGGAAGGAAAATGAAGGGGCCGAAGGACAAATGCGTCGCGGTCTAATCGAATATAAACATACTCGCGCTTCTGCAAGTGAAGGTGTCCCGCCGACGGTAAACGGAAGCCGTGTCAGCGTACGCTGCAACAACAACAGCCCCAGCAATCATAGCACTATTGACGGCAACAAAGCAACAGCAATAATGACAATAAGCACAACATTCCTTAAGATAATCTTTCTGGTGTTGCTCATGAGAAGATTAGGCTTAATCGCGGAAATCATGTTTGATGCGGCTTCAGAGTATAATCACTAATAATAATAATAATAATAATAATAATAATAATAATAATAATAATAATAATAATAATAATAATAATAATAATAATAATAATAATAATAATAATCGTTTTTTTGGGGAAAGGAAATGGCGCAGTATCTGTCTCATATATCCGCGGACATCTGAACCGCGCCGTAAGGGAAGGGTAAAGGAGGGAGTGAAAGAAGAAAGGAACAAAGAGGTGCAGTAGTGGAAGGCTCCGGAATAATTTCGACCACCTGGGGATCTTTAACGTGCACTGACATCGCACAGCACACGGGCGCCTTAGCGTTTCGCCTCCATAAAAACGTAGCCGCCGCGGTCGGGTTCGAATCTCTTTTTAATCGGCCTACAGGGCCGATTAAAATTATTTCGCATCTGCATTGGGCAGAGGTATCGTGAGTTGCGACACGACGGTCCCGAGCACACGTTGGATGAACCCGCCCACGCCATAAACCCTGCGTGCTATGTGCCTGCGCTTCTTTCTCTCTCTCCCTTTATACCACTTCATCACTTCCCTCACGGCGCGGCTTTAATAAACGCCTTTAATCAACCTAGACAAGGAGTTTTCCAACCAACGCGACTGAGAACTGCACTTGGTGAGAATAAAAGGAGCCTACTTATTAGACGCTCCGCCAGCCTAGCCTAGAGTAAACGGCGTTAGCACGTTAGGTAACAGTGTAGTCCCCCAAGAACAACGCCGAGTACAGTCCAGGGGAAGAAACTGAACGAAGCCATGCTTCTGCGAATTGAGACATGTCCAACTATATATCATGCGCCTTGCCTATAGCTCGGCAAATTGACGCTATCGGGGCACCGGGCTTACGCCGCGCCGCCGCATTGCCGGTGTGCAAGCATATATATGGTGGCTACTCCAGCAGCTGCCGTCAGCAACGCCGGGATTGCTGCCGATTTCTGGAGTGCAGTGCAAAGAATATATAATTGATTAGGCCTAGTGCGTGGAGGAATGAATTCATTTCGGTCCGAGAAAAATTGAAACAAAATTGAACGGTAGAATGTATTTTCGCCCCTTTGCTCTCCAATTTGTTCCCGCTCCAGGGTTGCAGTACAGGCACTTGAAGGACCTGTGAAAACGCAGAGGAGGCTATCGCCCTGCTGTTATTTCACATCCTTGGCTTATTTCTGGCGTCCCATGCGCATGCACGGTTTTGGGAGAATGGTCGGCATCATTACTACCCGTGGTAACAATTTTCTTGTTTGGCCTGGGTCATCTTGGTTTTCTGTTTGGTAAAGCACACCCGCCATTTGGAAATGGAGAGAGGAATATGGCAGATGATACGTTTTATGCTTCTTTTATGCCTTCGCTAAAGAAAAGACGGCAGGAGGTTGGCTGGTGGCCTGCACAGGGAGAAGTTGGAAGAGAACGAAAAGATAGAGGAGATTGAAAACTTTCATCCCTTTTCTGTTCATGAGGAAGAATCAAATTCGAATTGTTTTTTTGGGGGGAAAGAAATGGCGCAGTCTCTGTCTCATATATCGTTGGACACTTGAACCGCGCCGTAAGGGAAGGGTAAATGAGGGAGTGAAACAAGAAAGGAAGAGAGAGGTGCCGTAGTGGAGGGCTCCGGAATAATTTCGACCACCTAAGGATCTTTAACGTGCACTGACATCGCACAGCACACGGGCGCCTTAGCGTTTTTCCTCCATAAAAACGCAGCCGCCGCGGTCGGGTTCGAACCCGGGAACTCCGGATCAGTATTCTAGCGCCCTAACCACTGAGCCACCGCGGCGGGGGAGGAAGAATCCTCCGGTGTTGCTTTCCCGCGTGCTTTTCATTTTAATTATCTGAATACAGGTGAACTGTCACCCGATTCCTGGCTGATACCCCAGTGTGGGTATGTGCCATCTTTGATAGGCTAACAACAACAACAGCACAGTGCCGCGCACCCGCGGTTGGTGCATCGGAAGCCTGTTAACGATCTCTTGCTTGTCGACTTCAGACACCGAAACGGCAGCCGAGTAGCGCTGTCTAAGCCATTGAGCGGTGAGGTCACGATCCCTTCTCCGAGCGGCGATGAGGGTCTGGCGTTCAGTGAGCTTTGAGCTAAAGCCGCAGGGCCAGGTGACAGATGCACAGTGGTTAGTGGCTTCACAATGCTTGATCGCGTGCTTCGTTTCTTTTTGTTTTTGAAGATGGCCTATAGCGAACGTCTTTTACTCTGCTTCTGCAAGAGCATGGGTCAGGATGGGTGATAGCTACATTACGGTAGCAATTCAAGCCTTCAGCGTGGCAGCGCCGCCACGCTGTCACGTGGTTGGTCACATGGTGCGGAGCAGCTGCCGTAGGCACTTTGCAATTCAACTCAGCAAGTTCCACTCGGCCAGCTGTAGCTATCGCGTCACTCCAGGTTTAACCAGAGCTAAACCACCGCCAATTTTTTATTTATCACAGGGTAGAAGCCGCTAAGCGTGCAAGCGATTAGGATGAACGCAGGTGTGGGCCAAGAAGAGTGTTGCAAAGTGCGCACTAGGGCTCTATAAGGCGCATAGGGGCACAGGTCGGATCCACACCCGTGGTTACGACTGTCCTTGGCGGGTTCAATTCTGCCTATAGGAGACAAAGTATTTTATGTTTTTAGTCTGTACAGAGCCCTCGGCGAGCCCCGAGATTGAGCGGCGAGATTTATTTCATTTTTTTTTTTGCAGGTCGCGTGCTGTGTGTGAGGGTACGCATGTCCACGGGGACCCGCAAAGATGTCGACGAGCGTTCTCATACCTCAACGATTCTCACACGTGTCCACGAAGGAGACTTCCCCAAACTTGTTCAGTTCCATCACTTTCCGCTCAGTCAGCCGTGACTGACACTCGACAAGCCAAGGCTCTTGTGAACGACCGTCTTCGCGCTTGTCGTAACGATCGAGTGTCGTTCCGTCAGACGCGCTGCGATTCATACAACGGGTTCATTGACTTTGGAGCCGCGGAACGCGCGGAAATGATCATCGCTCCAAACATCGGCCTTCTGTAGCGCCAGCTTAAAAAAGTGAAACCAAAAAAAAGACGCCGAAAGGAAAATCCCGCAGGTGGTCTAAGGCACAGGACTGTATAAAATAGTGGGCATTGTGTTGCTCTTCCGAAACAGTGTGTTTCAGAAAGAGAAGCAGACGGAAGCACGAATGAAAGAACGCAGGACGACTGATGGACGACAACCGCTTTCTCGTCCTCCGCTAACGTGTTACTTGGCTTGCTGGGATGGATGCTTTTTTAAGTAAACACTCCAATTGCTGTCCATTACTCGTCCTTTGTCCTTTTTTCGGCTGTGTTTCCACCTGTTCCTCCTCGTTTCTTTTTGAAACTCTTATGCTACCTTTCAAGCACTACATGACCCATCTTCGAATGAGACTTTCATTTGGCCTGACCATATACGGGAACACACGAGGGCAGTCGTCGTTAAATTGCCGTGCCATTCGAAACCAAACAGAGTTCGTCTAGACCGAAGGGTTACACTTGAACGTCCATACGTCGAATGGTTAAAGGATCGATGTCGGTGGAAAAAATATGATCCTAGCAGCGGCAGTCCTCGCGGTCGCGAACCCCCGTCGCCCGGACAGCGAGCGGGACATATTCCCGCAGGTGTGCGTCCATTGCGAGGCCAACTGAATGAAACCGAACCCTGAGGCGTCCAGACGCCTGCACCCTCCTCCCGAACGATGCGTAACGCGACGGCCCGCCCGCTCAGTCGTGCTGCGACGTCGCGCTTCGGAGCACGACGTCGTATAGGCTTGATTTCGGCCTCAGCGGCCACACTTCGATGAAGGCGAAACGCAAGAGCGCTCGCGCGCCGAATTTTCAGGGCCCTTTAAAGAACCCTATAGGTGGTCGATACCAGCGCGGAGCCCTCCAATAGACCTCGTAGCGCACCGCGTTGCTTCAGCGCGTGAAAATCCATCAATTATTACCGCGGCTCGCCCATTCCTTGCAGTTGTGGCGCTGCTACGCGAAACTGGGGTGCTAATCGACGCAGCTTTGCGAAAACACCGTCATTGAGATGGGCTGCACCGGCGTCTGGTCCATGCATGCGAGGAGGGCGGTATGAAGGTAATGTGTCCTTGGGAGGTCATGTAGTCGTATCGCGACTGAAGGATGCGGTCCCCAGTGCGCAGACATCGTTAATTTGACAGTTTTACGAGTGCGAAGGTAATTTGGCTCGCGCTAAGACAAGTATAGAAGGTATGCTATGTGACGCCGTCCCGGAGCTGCGCGTGCCACCTACGAGGGACGCTGTAAGTAGCGCAGGGCTCCGCATCAGTTTCCACCTCCATTCACATCGCGCAGCACATGGGCGTTTTTCGAATTTTGCCCCCATCGAAATGCGGCCGTCGCGGCCGGGATTCGATCACGTGACCTCGGGCTCGGCAGCCGAACACCATATGCGCTGAGACACCGTGGCGGGTTCGAGAATAGAAGGGAAGCTTTTTTCATTTGCTCTGGCTTCGCAAACTGCTAGGATGCACAAACTTCCCCAAAATTTCGTTCTGCTAGGCTCTGTAATTATACGGAGGATACAGTTACGCTCGCTAAAGTTCACCTGTTCTTTTTTATTTGCACTTACCTATGGCAGGTCGTCACCTGACGTGCTCTGCGTGCAGTCACATACGGCGCGCCAGCGGTTTAATCTTGGCATCAATTATGGTACTCAAAGGTACAGCTAGATGCTGTAAAAAGTAAATGTAAGGCACTATTAGCAAAAACATTTAATTTAATCGCCCTCATTTCATCAATTCTTAAAATATATATGCAGATGAATTGTGGCTGTGCGATTTACGCAGTGCACCAATAAACCTCGACCATTACGCTTTAGATTTAAAGAAATTAATTTTTTTAGACAGAGTCGCCTTCCATTTTTGCGTTTGACGGCGGATCTAGGTGCACGTTCATTTTCGGAGGTTTTATTTTAACGTAAAGAATGATCGTTGACCTGTTCTGTTTCATTAGCCCATCATAAATTAAAACAGCGGCTATTGTACCTGTCGTTAACACGGTGACACGACCCAGAGAATGTACGGGAGTGGTCCAAGGGCGAACCGTTCAGAACGTATCGATGGAAGGCAAGGCTTGAATAGGTATGCGAGGGACGGGCAGCTGCGGAAGGAAACGTCTGGAGAAATGGAGTTTGCAGCGAATAAACCTATTTCGATGTGCCTCTGCAACGAGTCTCTAGAAACGTAATCAAGTAGACCAACTTATTTTCCTCTCACGGTCATTTACGCTTCCCTCCTATTTTCTTACATATGACACCTGCATCGTTGCCGAGCCACCTTATTAGGTGGGGAAATGATATCTTTTTGTTTGCGTGAAGATGGGACCGCTCCTGCGACACTGTTAGTCCCCTGAGCGATGGCTGCCGAGTCAGCGCTGTCTTGTGGGGTGGACCTGCAGTTATTTTGTGTGGGTCTTTCAACGAAGGCGCCTTTGTAGAGACAGCCAGATGGTCGAGCATGGGCCACACAAGGAAAAACTAATTACCGTTAGGTGCGACAATGCGTCAGCATACCATTGTGACGGTTAATCGTTGTTGATAGTTGGGGTGAGCTTCTTTTTTAGTTGAAAGGAACATAAAGTCTTTGATCGATTTGATTTGATTTTGCCACCTGCCGAGCGTTGGAGGTCGCAGCCGGCTGTTCCGTGCACCAGCCTTGGCAGGTGGCAAGTGTGTGACGCCGCCGGCTTTTCGTCCCAATGAGGCTCTTAAGCTATCGCATAAAATACTTGAGAGGAACCGAAACATTCGTACTCGCTACCAACGCTTCCATCTCCCGGTTCTTTCTCTATCCAAACCAAACTTTGGCTTTTGTATATCGTCACGTTAATTGGGCTTTGTGCTTCATGAAGCGCTCTCTAAAATCGAAATGATCTGTCCGCTTTCCTCGGTCGCCGAGGCACCAGTGAGACAGACGCCGGCGTGCATTTCTGTGAGCTTCGGCAAACTGATTTCAAAAGACGCTAAGGAATGGGTTTTGTGCGCAGTCTTACCGGCTGTCAACAAGGCGGCAGGGCCTTTCGTTAAAAGTACTGTTGGTGATGGAGGATAGGACGGGTGTATGTGGCGCTGGAAGATTATTTCAACTCACTTTTTGTAGCGATAGCTGCATTACGGTATTTGTAGCATTAGCTGCATTACAGCGTGGCGGCGCCGCCACCCTGTGGCTGCGCCGCCACGCTGTCACGTGGTTGGTCACGTGGTGCGGAGCTGCTGCCGGCGGCGCGGCTGATCACGTGGCTCGTCACGTGGTTGGTCACGTGACCAAGTTCCACTCCGCCAGCTGTAGCTATCGCGTCACTCCAGGTTTAACCAAAGCTAAACCACCGCTATTTTTTTTTTCAACATGAGCTGTGTGCCAACTGAGCTGACGATGGACTGCGCTTTCATTTTTGAGGAGGGAGGCTGCGCTAAAAGGCCGGCATCACGCCGCCGGTTCGCGATGTGGCAGTGCTGAAAATTAGGCCATGAAAATTAACGCATATATGCGTGTTGTATATAATGTTTGAAAACATCGCAGCCGCCGGTTACGGCGCTTTCTTCCACCGACTTCAAAGGCACGACGCGGAAAACATTTCTTTCTCTTTCTTTTATTTTCACATCTTTTCTCTCTCAGCTCAGCGCGGACGCCGTTCCTTTCGTTCTTCACGCCACGGAAGCGAACCCTGCACCGGAATCCATCACGGCCCGCGCGGCAGCGAACGCCTCAGCACATTTATACCGAGAGAGCCGCGATCGCTCAGCGCCGGTGACGCCGGGGAGCTCTCAGCTCGAACTTTGTTTATTTTTATTATATATATATTTCTCTGGAATCATTTATCACGCGAAGAACCTTTGCGAAGCCTAGCACGGTTTTCTGAACCGTAGATTTTTAAAGCTAAAACATATTTCTGCGTTCGTGGGGGGTACTCGTGAAAACGACGTGGAGGTGGTTAGTTTCATGAGACCCGTTTTCGAAAGCGATTAACAGGCAAGAAGCATTCCGTAGAATGTTTCTTTCCCATTGAATTACATTGATCGAAAAATTGAGACTTTTTCTGTGCCCGCCTTTAAGAACATTCTGAACAAGCGCCTGCGAATTTCCTGCACGCACAAAAAAGGTTCAGAAGTTGTTCGCAGGAGTGCTGCTTTTTTCTTACTGAGCTAGTGCACTTGCGCTTCTCTTGTAAGATGACCCAAAACGAGGGTGGCTGGTTCTGCATCTGTCCTGGTTTGCTTCTCCTCAGCGTTCTTTGTCTTCAGTTCACGTGGCCAATCCCGAGAGTCGGAGTGTCCTATAGTTGCGCTGAATTTTCATGCGGCGCGTGCTTATATATATATATATATATATATATATATATATATATATATATATATATATATATATATATATATATATATATATATATATATATATATATATATATATATATATATATATATATATATATATATAAATGTAACGTGCTTCCACAGAACCTCGACGGAAGAAGCAGAAGATGAAGGACTGACCCGCGGAGAAAGAGGAAGAAAAAGAGAGAGCTGAAGGACGCTGCTAGGCTTCCTGCTTCCATCCTGCTTCGACCGGTCCCCTCTTTGAATAAACCCCCGTGCGTGCAAAGCACGTAACAGGTTGGTGAGAGGTGCCGGGTATCGACCACGGAGCATTCCATCTACCGAAGGAGCCGTAGACTCGCAGGCTTCCCACCACTGCCATCGGACATGCCTGGAGACGACAATGCTGAGCAACCCGGGCTATCCACAGCGAACAACTGGCCACATTATCGAGAGCCCCGCACATTTTTTGGAAAACCTGAAGAGGACGTTGACGAGTGGCTGAAACACTACGAGCGGGTGAGCAAATACAATCGATGGAACGCTGCTACTAAACTGGCTAACGTTGTGTTTTTCCTTGCCGCCACTGCCCTTGACTGGTTCGACAATCATGAGGATACACTGAGTTCATGGGCTACCTTTACGACCGAGATAAAGAAAAATTTTGGGGATGAATCGGCAAAGAAGAAGCGTGCGGAACAGACATTGCTTCACCGCGCGCAAGTACCCGGAGAAACTTGCACGGCATACATCGAAGCCATCTTAAAGTTATGCAAGCTAGTTAACTCCAGAATGCTTGAAGAAGACAAAGTCGGCCACCTTCTAAAAGGAATTGCGGAAGATGTTTACAATTTCCTGATTAGCAAAGAGAGCCTGAGCACCACCGCTGACGTTATAGAACATTGCAGAACATTTGAAGCTCTTAAGCTGCGTCGAATCACCCCTAAATTCGGAAGATTGGCCAATGTCACCTCTATAGCCAGTGTTGAAGCCAGTCCTCCAAATTCTATGGCTGATATGATTCGAGAGATTGTGCGCGAGGAATTGTCCAGATCCCGGGATACCTTCTGCCACACACAATATCTGCGGCACAGTTCTGCACCGGAGGAAGATGTTGCCGCCCTGTCGACTCCGTGGGCTCCACCCAACGGCACTTTGCCCATGGACGATCGGAACATTGCCCAACGTTATCGCCACCAGCCGACAGAAAGGAGGCCCACCTACCCAGAAGACGTGGTTCGTCAGCAGCGAGATCCTGGCTTCAGCCAACGTCGCGACTTTGTTCGCCAGGACTCTTATGGCGGTCGCTGGCGCTCTCAACCTTTGTGCTACCGGTGTGGCATTGCAGGGCATATCGCTAGATATTGCCGCCGTCGTTTCCCAACTTCTCAAGACTGCCAACCCCCGGCGAATACTTACGGGCAACTGCACACCGCGCAGCAGAGACCCCAACGTCCGCTTGGGACCCGTACCGTCCGAGCAATTTGCGGAGTTCATCACCCGCATCTGACCGCAGTGTGACGCCGCCACCTCAGCGCCAACGGCGGTCACCTTCTCCTCGACGTCGTGCATCCCCTCCGCCTCCGGGAAACTAGGAGGCGCGGCCGATGGAGGTGAGGCCGCCGGCGAGTCGATGACGTCCAATCTACCTCTGCCCGTGTTTATGTTGAAGAACAAACTGGAAGTGTTTATTGATGGTGTGAAAACAATGGCTCTTGTGGACACTGGTGCTACCGTATCCGTTATGAGTTTGAGGTTTAAGAATCGTTTAGGTAGGAAAGTGATGTTTAGTGGTGACCGTGCAGCGTTATTCCGTGGTGTCGGTGGTGAACCTTTGGTTCCACTTGGTGTGTGTGCTTCGGATGTTGTTATTGGTGGTCTAACGTTTAGAACAGAATTCGCAGTGCTACCACGGTCAACGCATGATGTGATTCTTGGGATTGATTTTCTGCAAGAGTGTGGTGCAACTTTAGACTGTCGTACGGGAGAAGTTGCTTTGAATTCTTCGTTACTTTCAGCTCTTGTGGATAACTCGACACCGGATTTTGGAGCATTTGCGGTGGAAGAAGATACTATTGTACCAGCTTTCTCTGCAGCATTCGTGCGGGTTTCCTCTATTCACAATCAGTGCGAATCTTTTGAAGCTGTGGTAGAGCCTACGACACTCGCCTGCTCTAAGAAGAGTATCGTCGTGCCTCGTTGCGTCGTTCCCGTGGTGAGAGGCCGTACCGAGCTGTGGACAGTGAACCACTCTGAAGAGCCAGCTGTGTTGCCCCGGGGCCTCAAACTCGCCCGTTTCGAGGAAGGTGTGTCAGGTTTCGTCGCGGCGTTAACCAACTCTGTCAGTGAGCAGCACGTGAAAAGAGATATGGAGACCCAAGTTAAGGCTATGATTAATCAGGCTCTTTCCCCAACCGAGCGTCGCACTCTAGTGGAACTCCTTCTGAAACACGTGTTCGTGTTCGACTTTGCCAAAGACGATTCAACACCACCGCCTACCAGTCGTATTCATCACACGATCAACACCGGCTCCGCACCTCCTATACGCCAGAAGCCCTATCGAGTCTCAGCCACTGAACGTAAGTTAATAGATGACCAAGTTCAAGAGATGCTAAAGCGAGGCATAATTCGAGAATCCTCCAGTCCTTGGGCGGCTCCAGTTATCCTTGTTAAGAAAAAAGATGGCACATGGAGGTTCTGTGTTGACTACCGTCGCTTAAATACGGCCACGAAGAAGGACGTCTACCCGCTTCCACGTATAGATGACGCAATTGATTGTCTGCACTCCGCTTCATACTTTTCTTCTATTGATTTGAGATCCGGCTACTGGCAAATCCCCGTGCACGCTGCAGATAGGGAAAAAACGGCATTCATTACACCAGACGGACTTTACGAGTTCAACGTTATGCCTTTCGGATTATGTAATGCACCTGCAACATTCGAGCGGTTCATGGATACAATCCTGCGTGGCCTCAAGTGGCAAATTTGTTTATGTTATCTGGACGACGTTGTAATTTTTGGCAAAACGTTTAGTGAGCACAACCGCCGTCTGGATATTGTGCTTGATTGCATGGAACGAGCTGGCCTTATCCTCAATTCCAAGAAATGTCATTTTGGGAACCGTGAAACAATTGTTCTTGGTCATTTAGTTGATAAAGAAGGTGTTCGACCAGATCCAAAGAAAATTGAAGCTGTCAAAAGTTTTACGGTGCCTCAATCAGTGAAAGAGCTGCAGAGTTTTTTAGGGCTCTGTTCGTACTTTCGACGCTTTATAGCTAGGTTTGCGGACATCGCTTACCCACTCACGTGTTTGCTGCATAAAGATGCACCGTTCAATTGGACCAGCGAATGTGACGCAGCTTTCCGGCATCTGAAATTTCTTTTGACCTCGGGCCCCATCCTACGCCACTTCTGCCCATCTGCACCAATTGAAGTGCACACTGATGCAAGTGGTATCGGTATCGGCGCTGTACTTATACAACGCCATGGTCACGATCAGCACGTGGTAGCATATGCCAGCCGTTCGTTGAGTAAGAGCGAAAGAAATTACACGGTTACTGAGCAAGAATGTCTCGCCGTTGTTTTCGCTGTACAGCGCTTCCGCTCCTATCTGTACGGGAATGCTTTCACCGTCGTGACCGACCACCACTCGCTTTGCTGGTTAGTGAGTCTTCGTGACCCCTGTGGCCGGCTTGCTCGATGGGCTTTGCGCCTACAAGAATTTAATTTCACTGTTGTGCATAAAAGCGGCCGTAAACACTCAGATGCCGATTGTCTTTCCCGTTTGCCGCTTCTAACGACTGAGGACGACGCAGACAACTTTGATGAATACTTGTCGTCACTTTCACAAGCCTTCCCCGATCTTCAAGTTTTTCGAACTGAGCAACGCAAGGACCAAACATTAACCTCTTTGTTTGATGCCGCTCAAGATTCTGTAAAGAATACTTTTTGCATTCGCGACGGTTTGCTTTATAAGAAGAATTTCGCTTCTGGAGGAGCACGCATGCTTCTTGTCGTACCCGAAAGCCTACGCATCACAGTTCTTGAAATGATGCACGACGACGCCACGTCTGGGCACTTGGGAGTGACACGCACACTCCACCGCACACAACAACGATTTTACTGGCCTAACATGCGTTCAACCATCCAGCACTATGTAGCCAGCTGTGTGCAATGCCAGCGCTTTAAGCTGCCGACTTCAAGTCCACCGGGCAAATTGCGGCCAATCACACCTCCAACAGCCCCGTTTGAGCAAGTTGGCATTGACCTCCTTGGACCTTTCCCACGATCCTCTAAAGGAAATCGATGGATTCTTGTGTGCGTAGACCACTTAACCCGTTATTGTGAGACAGCCGCGATACCAGTTGCTACTGCGTCTGAAGTATCTAACTTCTTACTTCGATTCGTCATTCTTCGGCACGGCCCTCCTGCAGTTCTCATTAGCGACCGTGGACGTCAATTTACAGCGGACGTTGTTGAAGAACTTCTCCGCCTCAGCAGCTGCAGTTTTCGCCACTCCACGCCATATCATCCCCAAACGAACGGTGTGGTAGAACGCACTAATCGTACGCTCACCACCATGCTTGCCATGTACGTCGCTGCAGATCATAAGGACTGGGATGGCGTACTCCCGTTCATCACTCATGCGTACAACACCGCGCAACATGAGACAACTGGCTACAGCCCCTTTTACCTGCTCTATGCTCGCTCGCCTCGCTGCGGCCTTGACACCATGCTACCATTTTTCATCCACGATGAACCTTCTCTTGCGACCACACTTTGCAGAGCTGAAGAAGCTCGCCAGCTTGCCCGCGTTCGAATTTTATCTTCGCAAGAGCGTTCCAAGAACCGCTACGACGTCCAACACCAAGAAGTTTCTTATGTTCCTGGTGACATTGTGTGGTTGTGGACCCCTCTACGCAAGCGTGGTCTGTGTCAGAAACTGCTATCCCACTACACTGGACCATTTGTTGTGTTGGAGTGCATAAGTGACGTTAATTACGTTATAGCACGACTAACTGCTAGTGGTCGACGGTCACGCCAATCTCAGGTGGTGCATGTAGCCCGCCTCAAGCGATTCCATCCCAGACGGTCTGTTTAACTCGCCCGACGGGCATCGTCTGCGAGGAGGGAAATGTAACGTGCTTCCACAGAACCTCGACGGAAGAAGCAGAAGATGAAGGACTGACCCGCGGAGAAAGAGGAAGAAAAAGAGAGAGCTGAAGGACGCTGCTAGGCTTCCTGCTTCCATCCTGCTTCGACCGGTCCCCTCTTTGAATAAACCCCCGTGCGTGCAAAGCACGTAACAATATATATATATATATATATATATATCCCACCGGCGGCATGGTTGTTTTTTCTGCTGCTTTATAAGTAATTTTCATTAAACAATTTATTAATCTAAGTATTATTATCCCACTCATAAGCATAACACATTAAAAAAAAATTAACGTTCCCCTATGCACCTTGGTTTCGGTGACTGTTGGCCCCCTTCATAAATTTGTCAAACGGGCCCCTCATTTCCTTTAATTTGTCTGCCAATAGCTTAACGAGGGTCTCGGTTCTGGCAGTCTTGATGCCATAGGTAGCATAAGAGGGCTCTCGCACAGTTTCCGCCCTCACCGTTAGTTAACGTTCTACGTCACGCTCGCGGTATTACAGGACGTGCTACGTCCGCCGCTATGGTCGAGGGTGGCGCTGGTGAACACTCTCAAGGCTCGCTTACACCTAGTAAACATAAATACCCACGAGAGCAGCAGATTGGACAGCCGTCGCCGTAGCTCAGTTGGTAAGAGCACCGGACGCGATATTCGGAGGTCGTGGGTTCGGATCCCACCGGCGGCATGGTTGTTTTTTCTGCTGCTTTATAAGTAATTTTCATTAAACAATTTATTAATCTAAGTATTATTATCCCACTCATAAGCATAACACATTAAAAAAAGAAAAAATTAACGTTCCCCTATGCACCTTGGTTTCGGTGACTGTTGGCCCCCTTCATAAATTTGTCAAACGGGCCCCTCATTTCCTTTAATTTGTCTGCCAATAGCTTAACGAGGGTCTCGGTTCTGGCAGTCTTGATGCCATAGGTAGCATAAGAGGGCTCTCGCACAGTTTCCGCCCTCACCGTTAGTTGACGTTCTACGTCACGCTCGCGGTATTACAGGACGTGCTACGTCCGCCGCTATGGTCGAGGGTGGCGCTGGTGAACACTCTCAAGGCTCGCTTACACCTAGTAAACATAAATACCCACGAGAGCAGCAGATTGGACAGCCGTCGCCGTAGCTCAGTTGGTAAGAGCACCGGACGCGATATTCGGAGGTCGTGGGTTCGGATCCCACCGGCGGCATGGTTGTTTTTTCTGCTGCTTTATAAGTAATTTTCATTAAACAATTTATTAATCTAAGTATTATTATCCCACTCATAAGCATAACACATAAAAAAAAAATTAACGTTCCCCTATGCACCTTGGTTTCGGTGACTGTTGGCCCCCTTCATAAATATATATATATATATATTTAAGAGAAGTGGGCACTTCTACAAAGACACTTTTATTTATCAACGTTTCGACCGCGGTGCGGTCTTCTTCAGGACTGTCCTGAAGAAGACCGCACCGCGGTCGAAACGTTGATAAATAAAAGTGTCTTTGTAGAAGTGCCCACTTCTCTTAAATCTTTATTCTGCGGAGCCAACGCAACCTACGTTCGTAACATATATATATATATATATATATATATATATATATATATATATATATATATATATATATATATATATATATATATATATATATATATATATATATATATATATATATATATATATATATATATATATATATATATATATATATATATATATTAGCACACTAGGCAAATGAAATGAGGGGCTCGTTTGACAAATATATTAAGGAAGCTTTCTCTCTATATTAAGGAAGTATTTCTAGAATGGAATTCAGTGGTTTATATCGCAACACAGACAGACAGAAAAACTATTTTGCAAGTGAGTTTTATTCCCTGCTGGGTCCATGGGCCACCGCGCGGTCCCGCACTGCATCAAGTAAGTCATGTCGGGACATGACGTCGGCAGCCCGAGTCACTGCAGCAAGCTGCGATGTCGGGTCTGCAGACATGAGCAGGGCCTCCCAGTCCTCCCAGATCGAGATGGCGTGCTTTCCCCGCGGGGGAGGGTCAGCAGGGCAGCCGAAAAGGATATGGGAGAGTGTGGCGTGGGGGTCACCGCATAGGGAGCATGCAGGGGATGTGCCGCAATAGTGGGATAAAAGCTGAGGGGATGACAGACAGCGGGTCTGGAGGCGTCTGAAGAGGATCTGTTGGGAGTGCGTAAGAGAGGGGTGGGGAGGAGGGTAAGTCCGACGGTCCAAACGGGGTATTTGCGTGAGCTCCGCAAAGGTGTGCGCCCGCTCCCTCGAGAATCCTGGATCGAGACTGTCCTGAGCCCGGCAAATCAGACCTCGGGCCAATTTATCGGCATCCAGGGTTCCCAGAGTGAGCCGGCACCCACTGAAGCTCTACCCTGCGCGGTAAATTTTGGGTAGGGGTGTTCAACAATTGCCAGGCAGGGGCGTGAATCCTGCCCCTGGCAAAGTTGGACAGAGCCGTTTTGGAGTCGCTGAAGATGTATTGGGCGTCCAAGGGCGACTAAAGGCTAAAGGGCGCCAAAGCTGTCTTTCGGGAGCACAAACTAGTAAAGCGAACGACGTAGTGGTGCCGTCGGTAAACGTTGCTCATAAGCGTTTCAATTAAAACAAAAATTTAATAAAGAACCCAATAAAGCATGCGGTGGTTCGGTTCACGTGACGCTCCGAGGCTAACCAGCGATGACGAAATGGAGCAAGGCAGCGCGGCGTGTCTAATCGGGTTGCCGCCACCCTCTCCGGCCCGCACCGCTAAAGCTGCGCGCTGTATCACAATATGGCGCCTGTGACGTCACGAGAATGCCTGCTGTGAAAGGGTCGTCGACAGCGCAACACGAGTTATTTATATCGTTCTGCGAGCATGTGGCGAAGTCTGCGCTACCTACCAGCTGCAGTGGCGAGGGGACATGGGGCCACGGTGCGGGTTCCGCGTTCAGCTTTCCAACGACACGTTGCTGGTGGGTGAAGGAGGCGGAAAAAAAGAAGGCGCGTGGGCATTTTTTAAAATTATTATTTGCAGGTTAAAAAAATTATCGGAGTGGGATTGAGTGTCGTCCATCTCCATTTCTCTGATGAAAAGCTTGTGCACAAAAACCGCATGCGCACGTATAGGAAGCAAGCGAAACTGTTGTTTGATCACGTGAAATGCAAAGCACCATGTTGCACGTGGGCTCTGGCGCTTTCCTTCTTAATGAGCCAGCGTGTCGCATTCAGTGAGATGTCGGTGTGAGTTGAAAAAAAAATAAACGAAGTCGAAATTTGTTCGGAGCCCACAAAAGCAGCGCCTCATATCGGCGGGGTGCAGATTTGGTGAGTAAAGATCCAATAATAATTCGTTTCCTCGAACGAAACGGTCATTCCACAAATAGGAGCGCACTGCAATGCAGGGCACCGTCGCGATAGCGCTCGACGGCTGACAAGGCGCAAGTTCGTACGGCTGGCCCGAGCGCTGGCCACCATTGCTTCCTCGCACTCGCAACCCTCGCTTCCGGCTGCAGTACCACGGCTGAGACGAATGCGCACTTTCCCTCGTTGCAGCTCAACTGTAGGCTTTTGCTGCGCTGTTACTTGCGTTGTCTGGTATAACTTACGAAACATGAACGAAACAAAAAAAGCCTGTGCAACCTTTCCCCAACGGACAACGTCATAATAGCGAGGCCAGGGTTAGTCTAGGCCTCGTCACCGATATTTCAGCGCCGCTGGTAGCTGTTACCACGTGTATAGTTACACGCTGGCGCGTGCCATCGTTTGTGTGCGAATGACTTCATGGGTATAAAAACGCCATCGGCTTTCGTGTATACTGTAGACGAGCTCAGTATCTCGCGAGCAATACATTTCGCGAGGCAGTCGCGGCAACTGCCTTACTTCTCCCCTCTCCTCCGGGATCTGCGAGCTTTCTAAAACTGCAAGGACATGCACGGGGCTCAGTACGGGTGGCGCCACACTCTCGCGATATCCGCCGCAGCAGCAACTCGGCAGTTGATAAAGAGGAAACACACTCATGGTTGTTGTTCATCAAAGAGGGCAAGTTTGAAAGCGATTCCGACTCCTGCCGAATTTCGCTGCGTCGGGCAAGACCTAAATCACATAGTTTTTTTTTTCACTCACTCCGCACTGAGCCTCAGAAATTTCTATTATTCTCTCGGTACTATCGTAAAAGCGTCCCTCCTATTGTGCAAGAGAACGTATTGTGAACTGCCAGATCATCGCTGAGGCCACGCATACGTGTTATAGAATAAAAGTTGTCAGGATGAGTAGTTAGGTTTCATGCTTTATTGTGCAAAGGCGCCTAGTCGACACGCCTTCCCATTTCTCGTATTGCACAAGTGGCTCTGAAGGAAACTCTCTTTGCAGTAGTGCAGCCAATGCTACTCTGAAAGCCACTATCGGCCGCTGTCAGCCGACTGTGTCAGTGGGTACAGACAGATATGTACTGGTGTGTCATGCGACGCGGACAAAAAGTATGGTGGGGCAGCCAGAAAAAGAATGTAAACCAATATGCCCCTGCCTGCGGACAGTCGCAGAAGGAAAGATGTCATCACACCATGTCTCCCGCGCCTCTATAGGAGCTTGAAACTTGACTGCGTGTTATAAGACAATGGCGGTCAGGATAATGGACTTGGACATTGCAAAATGTTATAATTTCCACTCCACTGCACACGGCTACGCAAATGGATAAGCCCTAAACACTAAGTGTTACATAGCAATATTTTAACGCGATAGCGTTCAGGGTGCCGTTCAGCGCCAACCCTTGGGCCGTCGCCGTGCCGAGAAAAGCTTATCACGTGGCCCTGAGATGTCATCACAGCCTGCCCGCCGTGGCAGGTGGCAGCTAATGATTGGTTCCCAGGTCGCTCGGGGAGATAAACCTGAGTCTCACGATCCCTACCGGTGACTGTGTTTGGAACATCCACCTGCCGGGGCATTGGCGCATTGCTTAACCGCTGCACCACTGCGCCAGTAATGGCATTGAGGACTCCCCGTGATCTATGAATGTAAAGTAGAGAATGACCAATTCCGCATATATGGGCATGCAGGCATAACCTAGGCGAAAGAGAATACTTGCGCGGGAGGAGAGAGAGAGAGAGGGAGACATTTTAATGATTACAGGAAAAGTGTGCCTGGTAGTTAATAGGTTTTAGGTAATAGGTAAGTAAGCAATGGGTTTTTCTCAGCTTTCGTTATTCCGGACGATTCTTTATGGACAGTTTTACTCGGGAAACAAAGTGTCCACGTTATCGAGGCACGACTGCATGCCGCTTGCTTGCCCCACCTTAGCATCCAGCATCGAATGGAAGAGCACAGCGTGTTTTTCAAAACAGTCAACTCCAGGCGCAGTTACTGGCAGGGCGCCTTGCAAACTTCTGACTGGTAGAATCTTCAGAACATTACTGCTTTGTCCCAACCTTGAGTCTTCAGCGCTGCTGAAGCAGTTGAAGCCGAAACTGTGTGCAGACAGAGTACACCGGCAGCGTACGCTGTTGGAGCCGGGTTGTGTAAGTAACATCCGTCGTGGTACAAGTTGGATTCATGCTTCTGTTGTGGCACCGACACGATAATCAATTCTAGTAAGAAAAACACTGCCACAACGATGGTAGGAATGCCTCTACCACAGCCAACTAGTGCAACGAGGGACATGGACAGCAGGAATTGTCGTGTGTGCCGAGTGACCCGACCACGCCGCTGTCATTTGTGCACATTGAAGAAACGTCGACCGAGGGTGACACAGTGGCTGATGGTAGTCCGGTCGCTCCTGTAGTAAACTGTTCCCCATCGCACCGAAGCAAGATTACTGTGAGACGCCAACGGTGCTACTCCCCTTACTAGAGGCCAATGTAGGTGTTGCGTTTAATAAGTCACGGGCCGCCATCTTGTTATTGGTACGGCAGCGGTAAAAGCGCGTGCGTGTTTTTCTGATTCGGGAACTCAGGTTACTTGGCTTGTGCAGCCAGATTTCCTGAACCTCTCTGTTCACAGTTGTCACAAAGTCAGTTTGGAGCAAAAGACCGGCATTCCGAAACGGTAAATGTAACAGCTGAGGCAGGAGCTCGTGGTCTACAGAGAAAAAACCTGCTTTCAATTATGAGGGTGGCATGTACGGCCAGTGTCTCAACCTATTACACAGGCCGTCTTTGGTGACGAGACCCCAAACATTTACACATTTCCGCCACTTGGTCTGACGTGTTGGATGTAAAGTAGATGATACCTTTAAAAAATAATATAATAAGAAGGAATAAAAGCTGTGTTTAAAGAAAGAAAAAAGAAAATAATCACAAGGAAGACGAAAACAAGATAACGAAAAGCATTGGTGTTAGAAGAAAAAGAAGAAGACGAAGGAGGAGGAGAAGAAGAAGAAGAAGAAGAAGAAGAAGAAGAACAAGAAGGAGACGAAGAAGAAGAAGGCGACGAAGAAGAAGAAGAAGAAGGAGGAGGAGGAGGAGGAGGAGGAGAAGAAGAAGAAGAAGAAGAAGAAGAAGAAGAAGAAGAAGAAGAAGAAGAAGAAGAAGAAGAGGAAGAAGAAGAAGAAGATTGCTCGGTCCGCAACGGAAATGAGGTGGATAACACTTTACGTAATGCGAACTGCGTTTAGTTAAGTAATCTTTTAACACGCGTGCACACAAAAGTGGGCAATCATAAAAAATAAACTGAAACAGGGAACATGAAACATCAGCTGGAAGAATAAAGTAAGAATTAGAAAACAAATAAGAAACGCAAGCCTCCGGAGGTGTGGACGGTGCACCCTCCACCACTGGCTTCGCTCAATGCAAACAGTAGACCCAGACTACATTCGGCCGCTCGGCATGCATCCGTACAAAGACAAGGGTTTTTCTAGAACTTGCCGAAAGCAGCGGTTTTTGCTAGGAGTTTCTGCTGTGTTCATTTTCACATCAAGTAATGCTCTCTGCGTTTTTATCTCCAGGTTATCAATTACGCATGCCCCAACTGTCCCCGTAAAAGTCCGGAAACAAAATAATAACATGTGATGCGTTGTCTGCGTGATACGATGTATAACTGATTCAACGCCTAATTCCTTTCGAGACGCAATATCACAAACTAAGTGAGATAAAACTGGCAATACAGATGACACTAATGAGACTTACAATGAATTTCTCAAAATGTTTAACAACTATGCCATTCTTATTTTCTCTTAACGGTGTGCGGATGGGAGCGTGGAACACGCAAACCTTGGATAACAGCCGAGTCATGCCAAGAAATAAAAATGAAAGACAAGCTGTACAAAAACTTTTAAACGCGCGTTCAATAGATCATCTCAGTACTTAAGTTAAAAAATACCGATATTAACAAGAAAGCTACGAATCGCTTGCCAGGTATACTACTCTGCCTTGACTTAAGTTAAAAACGGGAGGTATGATTTGTTGTGGGCAAAAATCAATTAAATAATGAGGCAGGGCAGACCGCATGGTGCTCCACGGAACTTTAGCCCGCTCATAATGTAACATCAGGAAGAGAGCTGGAAGGTGTTTTTAAGAATTTTTGCGACCCTAAACACTACAAACCCCTAAAATGATCCTAGTGAATGCATTAAAACCTCAATAATAATACAATATTTTTCAAACCGGTTCCTACAGAATAGTATCTGTCATTCACAACCTTAATAGCAGCTAAACCTGTGACCTTGATGACATTCATGTAAGACCTGTGAAATATAATGCAGGAATTATTGCACCTATTCCTGCAGGTAAATATGTAGTGATATGTTTCCTGAAACAAAAATCTAAACAGCTATAGCAACAGTCCCTTATAAGAAGGGAGATCGTAATGGTTTAGGAAATTATGGAGCAGAGTCAATGCTCCCGATCTTCTCAAAGCATTTGAAAAAATTTCAAACTCACCGCGTTGACTCAGTGGTTAGTGCGCTCGGCTACTGATCCAGTGTACCCGGGTTCGAAAGCGATCGCGGCGGCCGCATTGCGATGGAGGCGAAACGCAAAAGGTTCCCGAAATTATTCCGGAGCCCTCCACTACGGCACCTCTTTCTTCCTTTCTTCTTTCACTCTCTCCTTCATCCCTTCCCTCACGGCGTGGTTCGGGCGTCCATCAAGATAAGTGAGGCAGTTACTGCGCCATTTCCTTTCCTCAAAAACCAATTTTCAATTTCTACTCAAGGGGGTTAGAGGAATGGGTATGGATAATATATTGAAGGTGCGTAGAGAGGTGTGTGGTATCCCAGTCGCCGGGCATGGCGCCAACCATCGAAGTTCGCAAGGCCTGCGAAACTCTTCCCTCGTACCGGCGTTCAAGCACAGACTGCTACATACAGGAACTTATAAGCGCCTCTGAGCACAAGGCGGCACAGCTCGCGCGCGTTCCAGATTCGCTTGCCCCTGCCGGGACCCTGCACAGCAGCGACCGTATCGAGCACCGCAGTTGAAATCTCCTCTCATAATAATGCGACATCCGAAAAGATAAACATGTGCAGCAATTTTAAGGGGCCGAACGTGTTCTCTGCCCCTACCGCCAAACTGCTATGGAAAGTAAATTCGTGAACGTGTGAGCGGGGTTCCTTTCGAGCGAATCCGCCGCGAAGGAGCCTCGCGAAATCTAACACACATTGAACACACTCTGAACGCACTCTGGTATACCTGAAAACTCGTACAGCAAGTGAGCAGGCGCGTCTTGTATAAACGCAGACTGGCGAGTCCTCATTCAAGGGAGGTAGTCGGCGGCGGTGTATCGGTGAACTCGGTTGGCATGTTCTTCGAAACGTCGGTTCGCCATTGGTACGCATCCAGATATTTAAAGAAAGCATGGACCAAATTCGAATTCGCAGGCGCATAGATACGAATGATCCGAAGTAGAATGCCAGCACACATCCGAATGCGTCGTGCGGCACATGGTGGTAACACAAGAGCAAACGGTTCAAAACAAGAACCTCACTGCCGCTCGAATGCGTGCTGGCGAAACGCAAAGGCACCCGTGTGCTGTGCGATGTCGGTGCACATTAAAGATCCCCAGGTGGTCGAAATAATTCCGGAGCCCTCCCATACGGCACCTGTTTCTTCCTTTCTTCTCTCGGTCCCTCCTTTATCGCTTCCCTTACGGCGCGGTTCAGGCGTCCGCCGAGATGTGCGACAGATACTGCGCAATTTCCTTTCCCCAAAATCCAATTTCAATCTTTTTTTTCCACGAAAAAAAACGCATCCATGTTAAACCGGCGCTAACTTCCAACATATCGTTTAGACGATGAAAATTGGTTTCTTCTGCGGAAACCATAATAAGCATCAAATGTAAAAATGCCAATGAATTTTGGATTTAAAAAGAGGGGGGGGGGCGTGATGATTAGGCAGTATACAAAGCGTTCAGCGAATGATGCAAAGCAGCCTCACTTTTCGCGGAGGGTCGGAGCTGAAGACGCACAGTGCCTCCAGGGCCGACCAGCAGAAGAATCCGAGCCCGTAGTCGACGCATGTAGCCACTTTCAGCTCGAACTTGAAGCGACCATCTCCGCATCAGGAATGTCTGAGTACACCGCGATGGAATTGCTGTCGCTAATCCTGGGTGAATAAGAGGACGGTCATGGCAGAGACACGATGCCTGGAGACGACTTCACCACCTGCTCAGTCGGGATGTCAGCCTCGTCAATCCTGAGGCTGTGCGAAGAAGCACAAGACGACCAGCTGTCGTCGTCACCACACTCCCCCGAAACGCATGCGTCGCCGATGAAGAGCGAAGCGCTGGGTTCCGCAGCCATGATGCTGGGCTCCGTGGGCGTCGCAGCCTCCACAGCACCCAACGTGACAGTGCTGGCCGGAGACGCTGAAGGCTCAGGAGCAGGGACGCTTGGTAAGACAATGAACGTTTTAGCGGGCACTCCGTCCGTCATCACGCTTGGCGCAGCAGGCTGCCTACCAGCAACAGGCATCGGTTTCTCCACGCTATTTTGCTGCAGCACAAGGGCCGCCCGGAACAGACGACGGGTAGCCCCGCAGTCACCATCGACGGCGGAAGAGCCGGGCTCCTTGGTCATATCGACAGCAGACGCTCCGCCGTGCAGGGGTGCAAGCCTGTTCGCTACCTCCATAGACGATGGATTGATGGAACGAGCCATGGTAGCGTATGGGTCCCAACAACCGCGACACGGGCGCCCGCATCCTTGGCTCGGGTGCCGCAGACACCACACCGGGTGCAGAACAGAGCCACACACTGTCCTCTTCAGTGCGGAGTCGACCCACGGCGCCGGCACATGCGTTATGTATTTGTAGTCATATGTGACGCGGTGGTCAGCAACCTTCAGATAGTTGGGTACGGAAGACTCAGGCTTCGTTTCGGTTCGCGCGTAGAGAGTCCCTTCGAGCGCGCAGAGCGCGACCCCTTGAGACTGCGGCTTATGTGCGAACTTGCCATGCGGGGAGAGAGCTTTGCCAAGGGCGTCGCTCGGCACACGGGCGGTCAACAACAAAACAGTACCTTGCTCATTTTCGACCTGACGGGAACGATGCAGGCTTGTTTCTTGCTGACGGTGAAGGGTACTCCTATACAACGCCGGAAGCTGTCGCGTTGGTGACATCCTCCGGACTAACCGCCGAATTTACAAACGCGCCTCGACACGACGCTCCGCGGCTCCTCTCCCGCCCCGTGGAGTGGACGAAACAACCCCTGCTTCACTCAAGGGTCGGTAGGGATTGAAGAACGCCACTCGGCATTTACTCCGGCGAGGATTGATTGACTGAAATAACTTCGTTGTCCAACAGCGACGGATGGGATGACCCATCCGCTTAGACTACAGCGAGGAGCTCCTCAAGAAACCTTCCCACAACCCACGACCCTCGAGGAAGTGAAATTTAATAATAATAATTGGTTTTTTCGGGAAAGGAATGGCGCAGCATCTGTCTCGCATATCGGTGGACACCTGAACCGCGCCATAAGGGAAGGGATAAAGGAGGGAGTGAAAGAAGAAATGAAGAAAGAGGTGCAGTAGTGGAGGGCTCCGGAATAATTTCGACCACCTAGGGATCTTTAACGTGCACCGACATCGCACAGTACACGAGCGCCTTAGCGTTTCGGCTCCATCGAAACGCAGCCGCCGCGGTCTGGTTCGAACCCGGGAACTCCGGATCAGTAGCCGAGCGCCCTAACCACTGAGCCACCGCGGCGGGGCAAACTCGAGGAAGTGTGAATGGCGTTTGGGGACGACATTAAGATGAAAGGTAGGCCATAAAACGGCATGTCAGTGTCTATTACACGTTTATTTTGTCCCGTTGTGCCGTCTGAAGAACCTTCAAAAAGAACCTCGGCGTATACCGCCCAGTAAAACATCTTTTGCAAGCTGCATGGCCAAATTAGCAATTGAAAATGGCTTGAAACGCTTGCGCGTCTGGCAACATTTGCCACCGGTTACGTAGTGTCTACGTAGGTAAGGTGACCCTAGCGTATGCGTTTGGGAATGTTGCGAAAACGCTGCAATTTGGGATTTGTGTCAAATTTATCCTGCATAGAAGAGTGGTGAAAAGTCGCCAGATTCGAGGCAGCGTTTTGCAACGCATTATCCCGAAGTAGGGAAATGGACTCCCCAGTAGCGAACACCGTTTGCCAGTTGGAAGCTAGCTGAGAGCCGTAATTGTAAACGCGCTTGAAAAGCCGTGCCCATCCGCCGATCGCGAATATCCATCCGTTCGGAGGTACGAGCGAAATAATTCGCTTCCTCGGCAACGCCGGGTTAACGTCTGAAGGCGCACGCACCCGGGCACGCCACGGATGCGTAGAGCGTAGATATTTGCACTTCACAACTGCGCCTCCGGATCCTGCAGCTTCCGCTATGCAATACGTCGTTCCCTACAAATGCACCGCAGTCTGCATAAACCTCAGAAGGCGAGTGAAGAGCGCCACGCTCTGCAACTCGGCACACGGTGGGCCGCGTGAAACGTTGCTCAGGTTGCCGGTGACGACTGGAAATTTGCCCGCGCCGTATAAGCTTGGTGCGATGAACAGCTTCAACGTCGGAGGCGGCGACCTGACCACGATTATCCGTTCTCGGCGTCAGCGGTAAGCACGCATGCCAGGAGGCTAGCCACGGTAATGTTTGCAGAGCGATAACTTGCCCGAAATTCCGGGTCGAATGGGCTTATGCCGTCGGTGCTACCTCGAGATTGTCGACGAAAACCTCGAGCTTTACTACGGCATATTCCGCGAGTCTCGCCGACCGCGCACATTTGACCTTCAGCGACCTTCAGCGCGTGGTGTTTGAAGCTGCGCTGAAACTGGCCCCCTGAGGCAGTGGACACCTCAGAGCGCTTTAAGCTACGTGGCGGTAGTGACAGATGTGTGCGACGTGCGTTGGCATTGACAACGTGAGAAGTTGTTGCCAGGAAGAAAGAAAAGGAAAGTGCACAGGCCTGCCCACTGGCTCAAGCCGAGCCACAATCGCTACCACGTGCAGATAGTAGGAGAATTCAAAGATGGGATAGAAAAACAGGATAGTAAAGACGCGCGGTATAAAGACCCAGGCCGATCCCGGAGGCAGTGCAATACCGGGCCAACCGGTGGCGCGAGTGAAGCATCCTTCAAACTCTCCGCCACATTTCCAAAAATAAGTCCAATTGGACCCGTAACATACTCTACGGGGTGGTGGTGGTGGTGGTGAAAACATTTATTACGGATGAATAGGAGGTATGTTTGGATCAGCCCGTAAGGGACCGATCCGTACAAGCACTAGGTGGAGGTCCCTAGTATGGGACCCCAGTGGCGGTTGCCGCCGCCCGGGCGCGCCCGACTAAGGCTTGTGGGGCCTGTAAGTCGTGGCAGCCGAGCAGGGTCGCCTCCCAGTCCTCCCTGGTTGGGTTGGGGATGGGGGGAATAGCAGGGTTGGAGGGGCAGGCCCAAACCATGTGATAGGTGTCAGAGGACACTGCACTACAGTGTGGGCAGCTGCCACTAAAGGAGGGCTCAAAATGTTTTAGCGCTGCCGGGCACAGCAATGTATTGGTGAGAAGGCGGAGAAGGAGCCGCTCATCCGCCTTCTTCAGGCCTTTACATGGACTAGGGTAAAGGCGATGACAATTTTGATAATATGTTGTAATATCTTTGAATGTATAGACCGGATTAAAATCGGGTTCCTGATCGGATGGGGAGGAGAAAACAGCCCGGTGAGAGAGCGCGCGGGCGGCTGCGTCTGCTGCCTCGTTTCCTGCCAACCCCTGATGAGCAGGGGCCCATATGAGGTAACGGTGTGCGGGGTCCGTATCCCGTATGCAATTTTGGTATATTCGATAGGCTAGGAAGGGAGTGCAGCCTTGTTCGACGTTCCGACAGGCCCCTCGCGAGCCGGTGATTATGTATTTTGAATTGGAATGTGAGGCCGCGAGAGCAATCGCGACCTCTTCTGCTTGTGTTACACTGCGGGCTCTGAAAGTTAGGCCGTTAACTGTGTTGCTGTTGTGAACTACCGCGGCCGTGTACCATCCCCCGTGGTGAGGGCCGGAGGCGTCCACGTAGTAGACACCTGTTTTGTTGCCATAATATCGGGCTAGCGCTTCCGCTCGTGCCAGGCGCCGACCATTATGGTCTTCGTGTGACATGTTTGCTGGAAGAGGCCGCACGTGGAGGGCACGTCTCCACAGTTCCGGGATGCTAAACCTGTCTTCCATTGTCCGGACATTCAATTAGTTCACCTGACAACGTTGTGGCAGAAACGCGCCACTGAAGCTACAGGCCGTCGGCGTTCATTGCGGTCATTGGCGTTTACAACGTTCTATGATGATTTTGAGGAAAGGAAGGGCGCTTAACTGGCTCCCTGGCTCTGTGGACTCCTCAATCGCGCTTTGAGGTACGTGGCCAAGAGGTGTGGGCTACATGCATTAGCGCTGACAACGTTGCGGCAGACACGCGGCACTGCAGCAGTAGGCCGCAGCGTTCATTGGGTGAGCAACCTCTCGCGATCAATCATTAATTTAACTGCCAGAGTGGTAGGGTGAACTCGCTGCCCATCCAGTGTGGGAAACGCACTGAACGTTACAGACGCCAAGCCGCGTCTAGTTGCCTGATACACCCCAGCTTTCGCTCTCTAACCATGCAGGTTCAGCAGTAGTTAAACTGCTGCTAATTTTTTTCCTTCACTCGAGAGGCAGTTCGAGTGGAGATTGGTTTCGGAAACGCAAAACAAGCCTACAGGGATACTCGGAGTTGAATTTCGAATCGAGGCATGTTGATGAATTCGGCGGGAGCCCCCTGAGGGTCGGCGACATCAAATACCTTTGTTGGAGGCTGGCTTACCATGGCGAGGCGTGTGCCAGCCGAAGGACACCTAAACAAGAAAGCTCGAGAACCTTGGCCTGGCCGCAACGCGGCAACACAAGGTACTGTTCTCTCTCTAGGTCACTCATAGAAAGCCGGGTAATTAACATTTGAACATTACTCGCCTATGAATGTTTAGGAAAAAATTTTATTTACATATGTACACATGCCAAGGCTACCCGAAGCATTGACATTCACAAGTAGACATGACGCTAAGCATGTAAGGCGAGCCAATTAATGAGGTACCGTAAGGACCTTCGAGTAACAGGAATCGCTCGTGAGCGATGTGAAACATACGGGATTGCATACGTATTGACAGAAGAGTGAAGAGGCAATGATTCGGCAGAGAAAAAAAGATATAGCTTAGCCCCAGTTTGGCCTAAATCAAGCAATTTTCTGGCCAGTATTCGGGCCTACGGCTAGTCTGATACAGCACGACGTTGGTTTTGCTTGCCTAAGCTTAGAAAAAAATGCGGACGACGGGTGCCAGTTCTGTGTATAACTGGTTATATTTACCCGTATCCGTTCTTCAAAAATTCTCAGCTACTTCCCTTCCGCGCATGACTGAACGGCTTACAAGACACTCTGCTTTAAGTCAAGACATCGTAGTAATGAAGAGGGAGCGCCGGGGATACCTAGGCACAGAGCCTGTTGAATAACTCTCTTTGCTCGTGGGCAGCTGTCGGTGCGACTGATGTGGACGCTACGAGCGTAGGTGTAGGGGAAGGGGAAGGGGGGGATTTTGAGTACATGCCCACACCATTTGGATTATATCACAGGTGTCCCCACAGTGCGGGCATCGACCATCCGTGTTAGAATCGTAATGTTTGATAATTGCAGGACAGAGTAGAGTACCTGTCTGCAGGCGCCTTAAAGTTCGCTCCTCCGTCTTACTCAGCCCCTTTGCAAGGGCCGGTAAGAAGGCGGTGGTTGTCGTTATAATGTGCTATGATTTCCCTGAACCACAGCAGCGGCTGGTTTGTCTCCGAGCCAGAAGAGCTGGGATGAGGAGCCCGGTGAGGGAGCGCTCGGGCAGCCGCGTCAGCAGCCTCATTACCTCGTAAGCCCTGGTGGCCAGGAGCCCAAATGATTCTTTTCGGTGCTGGATCAGTGGCAGTCCGTCTTATAATACAAGCGGCTAAGGGGTGGTGGTGGTGGCAAAACTTTATTGGATGCACTGGGGCGGATTTTAGAGGAGAGTGGAGGGTTTCACCGCTCCCTTGCCTGAGTGGTAGTCCTCACTCTGGGACACCATTGGCGGCGGCCGCTGCCCGCGCTCTTTGAACCAGAGCCCTCTGGGAATCCAGGTCCAAGCAGCCGGACAAGGTCGCCTCCCAGCCTTCTTTCGTTGGCCGAATTACTCTCTTTATTTGCGGATTTTTCTGGCAGGCCCATACCATATGATATGCGTCTGCCCACATGTAACAAAATTTAGAGTACGCCAGAAAAGTTGCGTCTATGGGTTTTAGAATCGCAGGGCATAGAAACGACCTCGTTTGCAGCCTTCAGAGGTGTCGTTCCTCAGTTCTATCCTGGCCCTTGGAGGGCTCCGGGAACGACTGCCTACTGAGGCGTAGATATGCTGCAATGTCCGCATATGTGGTAAGCGGATTCGGTACAGGAGTCCCGACAGAGTCTGGGAATTCAGCGGAACTCCGGGGGAGAGACGCTCGGGCGGCTGTGCGAGCAGCCTCGTTCCCTTCTATTCCCTGGTGTCCGGGCACCCATACCAATTGTTTTGTTCCCTGCAGTGAGCTATGTTTCGCGTTTGCTAAAATTCTGCAGGCCAAGCGGCGCTATTCTTCCTCTTATAAAATTTCGACAGGCGTGTTGGAATCAGAAATTATCTGCGTGGCGTCGGAGTGAGCGGCTGCCAGCGCTATCGCCACTTCCTCGGCTAACGCAACTTTACTAGTTTTCACCGAGAGTCCATCCACCTGCTTTCCCTCGTGTATGACCGCGACGGTGCATCTCCCCTGCCAAGTAATGACCACATGCTTTTCGGGAGTCCTTGATGATGATTCTCGTATTGGCGTGGGCGGCAGCAAGCGCTATCGTTACTTCGCTACTTCCTCGGCTCGCATTGAATTCTGGGCTCGGAAGGAGAGTCCGTAAACGTGCATTTCCTGGTGAATGACAGCGGCCGTGTAAAATCCCGTGGGCGATGGCCCTGCTACGTCTACATAGTATACACCGGATCGGGATAGGATAGGATAAACTTTATTGCTCTAGTTTCTATACTCTTCAGAGCTCAGAGGTCCTCTTCATCTTGCGATGTCCTCGCCCTCTTCAGCGGGTGGAGCCCCTATTCCAGGGCCCCATTGGATCTGGCAGCTTTCACAGCATGTTGTACCAGCCTTCGTTGGAAGGCTGGATTGTGGCTGGAAAGCGCTTCCTCCCACTGCTCCCGACACGGTTCTTTCTGATTATGGAAACTATAATTGTCCTTGCACTACCACGTTGTGTGGTACACTGTGGGTCTGCCTCCGCATTTGTGACACGTGTCCCTGTACTACGTTGGATACATCTTATTTAATACGAAAAGATTAGTTAGGGTTTCTGTTTGAAGCCTCCTCTGTATGACCGCCTCTTCTTGAGTCAGGCTAGAGTGCGGTTCCGGATATCTTTTCCTTACCCCCTATAGTAATTGGTAATTTCTGAGAAGGTGGACATTACGTTTTCTGAGACCCCCTCTGGGCTGAGTGGATGAGAGGCTCGGTTCGTGTAAGCTCGAGCGGTCTCATCGGCCCTGAGGTTGCCCCATACTTCCGCATGTCCGCGTACCCATGATATAACATGCCTCGCCTGGTCCTTTTTTGGAGCCATTTGTGCTAGGACCTGTCTTGCACATTTACCTATCCTTCCTTTCATATAGTTCCTGCCATTTTACGGGGGAGCGGGGAGACCCAGAACATGTGGAGTTCAATCGTGTTGCACTCTGGAGTGCAATCGTGTTGGATGTGTAAGCGGTTTAGCAGGCGTGCCTGGGGGCCGTCTGCATGAGCCTCGTGTATTGGTTCACGAAGTGGGACTCCCGCAGCTCCAGGTAAGAGTTTAGCACCCCCAATGCCTTGAGTTTGGCATCAGAGGTAGCCTAAGGAAGATCCAGGGCTCGCGTAGTTGCCTTGCTGATGATGGCGCATATTCGCGTGTCGTCTTGCTTAGTAGTGCGAAGGTGTGGCGCGGCGTAGAGGATCCGGCTATTCACGAAGACATAAACGAGCCGAAGCACGTCCCTGCCCCGCAGACCACCCCGCTCGTTGGAAACGCGGTGGATCATTAGCCCTACCTGTTCGCCTACTCTCCTGAGTTTTGCAATAGTGGAGTCCGGTCTGAGTCTGTGGTGAATGAACAGGCCCAGAATCCGGAGCTCCTCCACCTCTTTAATGGGATCTCCTGACAGAGAGATGTGTATTGCTGTCCTATCCTTTGGGTTAGCTCTGACATGCAAAGCTCTGATTTTTCTAGAGCACATTGGAGCCCACAGTCAATAGCATACTCATCGACTATGGAAGCGGCCTGCTGAAGGTGGTCCTCCATGTCCCCAAGGCTCCCCTCGGTGGTTCAGATTGTTATGTCATCTGCATATAACCCATGTTGAATGCCTTCCACCCGGTCCAGTTCGCTTGGGAGGCGCATCATAGCTATGTTGAACAGGAGCGGTGATAACACCGCTCCCTGAGGGGTACCGTGTGTTCCCGTCATGTAAGGACCATATTCCTCGTCCTCAATCCGAAGAAAGGCCTTGCGATTAGTCAGGAGGGCTCAGGAATAATTTCGACCACCTGGGGATCTTTAATGACATGATCTTTAATGATCTTTAATGTGCACTCACATCGCACGGTACACGGGCGCCTTTGCGTTTGAAAATTGAAAATTGGTTGTTGGGGAAAAGAAATTGCACAGTATCTGGCTCACATCTCGGACACCTGAACCGCACCGTAAGGGAAGGGATAAAGGAGAGACTGAGAGAAGAAAAGAAGAAAGAGGTGCCGTAGTGGAGGGCTCCGGAATAATTTAGACCACCTGGGGATCTTCAACGTGTCCTGCCATCGCACAGCACACGGGCGTCTTTTGCATTTCGCCTCCATCGAAGCGGGGCCGCTGCTTGAGGGCGGAAAGTGTCGCCTCGCGCTTGTAGCTTTTGCTGCAGTCCCGCAGAAAGTTCTCGCGAGTATGGTGTGCCGAACACTCGTGCTATGCCAAAGATCGACAGGGTTTCCGCATTTCGATGGCGGAGAAATTCTACATGCCCGCGCACTGTGCAATATCAGTGTATGTTAAAGATCCCCCGGTGGTCGATATTTATCCTGAGCCCTCCACTACTGCGCCTCTCTCTCTCTACCTTATTTGACTCCCTTCCTCGTCCCTTCATCACCGTGCGGTTGAGGTGTCCACCGAGAAGTGAGACAGTTACTGCGGCTTTCCTTTCCTCCAAAACGAATTTTATTTTCATTTTCACAGAGGTAGGGGCTGTGCCCGCTAAAGAATCGTGGCAAACGCTGTGCATTCTTTTAGTTGAGGGCGTCTGGCAAGCAGTAAATGGCGCTCTTGTTGCCTTCTGCGGCGTTATCTTGTGGACAGAGCGAGAGAGAAAGACAGAAAGGCAGGGAGGTTAACTAGGCAGCGCCCGGTATGCTACCCTACACGTGGAAAGGGGAACGGAGGGAGAGATAGAAAAGGGAGAGAACAAAGGGATATGATCACATTTACACGTGTCCGTTGGCCGTTACTTGTAGGGTACACAGGGCACACACTGATTATTCACAATCTTACACTCAGTCCTGAGTCCTTCGAGAACTTTAAAAGTGCCTTCAAAGCTGTCCTCTGCGATGAAGGCTTACTCCAAGGACCCAGAATCTTGGCTTCAGTAAGGGGCCGAGGATCTAAACGGCGGAGTGTTGCAGCCAGGAGTGCACGCTCACGCTGAAACCGAGGACAGCTACTTTCACTCCCTCCTTTATTCCTTCCCTTACGGCGCGGTTCAGGTGTCCAAAGATATATGAGACAGATACTGCGCCATTTCCTTTCCCCCAAAAAAACCAATTATTATACAAAGAAGGTGTTCTATAGTTTCGGCGCACCCACACATCTCACACGCAGGAGAGTCTGCCATTGCGATTAAGTGGGAGTAGGCATTTGTGAATGCCACTCCCAGCCACAGGCGACACCACAGCGTAGCATCGCAGCGGGAGAGGCCGGACGGAGGACTGAGTCGGAGTACGGGGTCTAGGCGGCGCAGACGGCATGTGGAGTTGCTAGTAGAGGACCATGACGCTAAAAGCTCTCTTTGGCTAAGAATTCGCAGATGTCTTGCTGCGTCGACTCTTGTCAACGGTATCTGGACAATGTTGGCACTGCCGTGAGCCGCTCGAGCTGCAACGTCAGCTGCGTCGTTTCCAACTATGCCAGAGTGTCCCGGTATCCACTGGAAGACGATGTCATGACCCTCTTCCTGCGCCTGGTGTTGGAGATGTCTTAGTTCAGCTACGAGTTGATCGTGATCGCAATGACGTAAAGCAAAATTAAGACACTGTAAGGCTGCTTTTGAGTCACAGAACACAGCCCATTTGTGGGGTGTTTGTGCACCGATGTACTGCACAGCCGCACGAAGAGCGGCCAATTCTGACCCGGTGGAGGTTGTCCGATGCGAAGTTTGCTGAATAATACTGGTCTGTCTCGCAGGAATGACCACGACGTAGGTTGAACTTGTACCTGAGACCGAACCATCTGCATACACATGAGTGCGGTCACTATATGCGGCGTGGAGTAGGCAGAGTGTCAACTGTTTAATGGCCGGTGTCGATAAGTTCGATTTTTTCGTTATGCCCAGAATTGTAAGGCGCACGCATGGCTCCCGCAGATACCACAGCGCAGAGGAAGGCCGTACTGCCGGGGTGAACTGCGATGGGATGGACGACTAGTGGGCTGCTATAACCTTTGAAAACGCTGCGTGTGGTCTTTGATTCGCCACTGACACAAGGTGGTGCTGTGGAATCCTTGTTAGATGCCGTATGTGGATCCGCAGGGTTTCAAGGGGTATATACGTCGAGAGTGGGTAGTCCTGGGCGATTGCAATGGTAGCAACTGTTGAAGCGCTGCGAGGGAGACCCAGACATGTGCGAAGTGCCTGACCTTGTATAGCTTGCAGGGCACGCAAATTTGTCTTGCATGTGCTGGAAAGCACTGGTGCACTATACCGCAAAAATCCCAAAAAAGAGTGCTCTGTAGAGTTGCAGCATTGATAGAATTGACAATCCCCATGATTTGCCGACAAGAAATCTGAGCAGGTGTGTGATAGAGATTAGTTTTTCTTTACAATGCTGCAATGCGGGCTCCATGATAAATTCCGATCTATAACCAATTCCTAACCAACGATGAGATGCACGATAGGCAATGACATGGCCGTCAATAGTTAGCGGATAACGAGTCATACTTTTGCGCGTGAATGCCACTATAGTGCACTTCTCGGCTGACGCGCTCAGACCTTGCTCTCGGAGATGAGAGGAAGTTATGGTTGCTGCCCTCTGAAGTCTTTCTCGCACCTGGAGACGCGTCACAGAGGAGGCCCAGATGCAGATGTCAACGGCATACATAGAGATATGGACGGTATTAGGTAGGTACTTCTGGAGTCTTATACGTGTTAGATTAAACAAAGTAGGACTGAGCACTCCGCCCTGGGGCACGCCCCGATAGGTGTAATGCACGGGTGTGGAGCCATCTTTACAGATAATAAAAAATGTCCTTTTGGTCGGATAGCTTTGGATCCACCTATACATCCGTCCACCGATTCCAACAGCCTCTAGCGCATCAAGGATGGCCTCATGTGTCTCACGTTATCATATGCACCTTTGATGTCAAGAAAAAGTGCCGCGCACATGCGCTTCTGGCGTTTCTGTTGTTGTACTGTGGATACGAGATCAATGACGTTGTCTATAGAGGAGCGACCCCGTCGGAAACCCGCCATGGCATTAGGATGCACGTTATTGTGCTCAAGGTACCACTTAAGACGCACCAGAAGCATTCTTTCTATGACTTTTCCCACACAACTGGCCAAAGCTATTGGCGTATATGATGACAGGTCGAGCGGGGATTTTCCTGGTTTTGGTAATAGTATCATGCGACTGGAGAAAGAATGGGGGCTGCTCTGTTGTGGCTTTTACTTGCGGGCAATAAGAGACGCTGTCATGGCGGCACTATAGTAAGCGCTGCCTACGGACACTTTTCGAGCGCAAAATTCCAACTATGACCCATGCGTCAGTGACACAGTTCCGTGGCACAGCTACAGTTCCGTGGAAAGGGCACTTGGCTTGCAGCGGAACGGTGACGTGCGTTTTCGGTTGCTCAGAAGCACGGCGATCTGAGCTGCTTCACACAGCCGTGTGGCGATGTGGAGTGTGTGCAGCATGCAAGACGGAATGCCCCTCTCGCCTGCACTGAATGAACGGAGGAGGCGTTCTGTACTTCTTGCGGAGGCATTATATAAGACTTTAAGCCAGCTTCGAATCGCCGAGCTATAAACCACTGACTTTTTGCTTGTTTGTTTTTTGTTCAGGCAGTGTCGCAACAAATCGGTGTTTGTGTGCTCAGCTCTGCCCGCCGCGATGGCTCAGTAGAAGGGCGCTCGGCTACTGATCCGGAGTTCCCGGGTTCGAACCGACCGCGGCGGCCGCGTTTCGATGGAGGTGAAACGCCAAGGCGTTCCTGTGCTTTGCGATGGCGGTGCATGTTAAAGATCCCCAGGTGGTCGAAATTATTCCGGAGCCCTCCACTACGGCACCTCTTTCTTCCTTTCTTCTCTCAGTCCCTCCTTTATCCCTTCCCTTACGGCGCGGTTCATGTGTCCGCCGAGATGTGAGCCAGATACTGCGCCATTTCCTTTCCCCAACAAAGAAAATGAAAGTTGGTTTTTGAGCAAAGGAAATGGCGTAGTATATGTCTCACATATCGGCGGACACCTGAACCGTGCCGTAATTGAAGGAATAAAGGAGGAAGTGAAAGAAAGGAAGAAAGAGGTGCCATAATGGAGGGCTTCGGAATAATTTCGACCACCTGGGGATCTTCAACGTGCACTGACATCGCACAGCACACGGGCGCCTTAGCGCTTTGCCTCCATAAAAACGCAGCCGCCGCGGTCGGGTTCGAACCCGGGAACTCCGTATCAGTAGCCGAGTGCCCTAACCACTGCGCCACCGCGGCGGGTCCCCAACAACCAATTTTAAATTTTCAAACGCATAGGCGCCCGTGTGCCGTGTGATGTCAGTGACGTTGAAGATTCCCAGGTGGTCGGAATTATTCCGGAGTCCTCCACTACGGCACCTCTTTCTTCCTTCTTTAACTCCCACCTTCCTCCCTTCCCTTACGGCGGGGTTCGGGTGTCAACCGCGATGTGCGAGACAATTACTGCACCATTTCTTTTCCTCAAAAACCAATGTTAAAAAACCAATTTTCAATTCAGCTCTAGTTGGGACGAATCGAGAGAAAAGAAGTTTATGAAAGCCCTACAAGTCCCAGTTTGAAGCCCTGGTGCGCCTCAGAGATGGACCTCTGATTTTTTTATCCGTCCCCGAAATGAACACCCCAATTAGGACACCTCAAAAGTCGAAATTTGTGTGCGTGACATCAGCTTGCATTTAGAGGAAGCCAGTTTCCCAAGAACAGTAGCCGTGCGTTCAGGTGTGGAAAGGTGCGTTCAGTGAAAGCTCTGTCCCCCTTAAACAGTTTCCCTTCTCGCACTCTTCTTACGATCCTCGGTTATCATCGCGTTCTCACGCAGGGTTCGCAGCGACCATGGATCGATGGGGCAGTAATCGCCGCCCGTGCCAAATGAGCCGATGTTAACGCGCCACGAAGTGCTCAGTCGGCCAGCACAATATGGCCAGACCCGACCGGGATCCAGTGTTGCGCGAGGCGAAGGGAAATCGTGGAGAGGGGAGATTGCTGTTCAGTTCGCTTGCAGCACCGCTTGTCTGCAATGGGGGGGTCTAGGCAATCGTCAAGCGATTGCATCGGTCGCAGGGTTTTCTTTCGGTTACCGCGAAGCTCAGCGTAAAAAGCTTTCAATACGTTACCCCCTTTCCCCATGAGAAGAAAGAGGAAATATGACGTTTGCAGCCATCGCTGTGCGGGGGCTCAGGGAATATATCTGCAATTTCTCTCTCTGTACCACCCAAAATCTGGCCGCTGAATCTGAGCGCATGTTTTGCAACCCATATACATGGCAGGTACTTGACACCCGTTATGTCACTGAAAAGAAAAAAAAAACTCCCAAATTGATTCCCTTCAGTTTTATATCAATCGGATGATATGGGGTCATCGCCGAAAAGCTGAAAAGGACCAGTGTGGAGAATGTAGAATGAGTGAGGTGTAGAAAATAGGAGGACAAAGTTCACTGCATAGAGGATGCGCAGTGAGAATGCTGAGCGAAGGGAGTAGAGTTTATCTAGAAGACCAATGACGCCTAAATAATCAAATAAAAAGTTCATGGCGCGTCTCTGCTACTATGGCAGGCTAAAGGTCCTAATACCAGCCGTGTGTTAGAGGCACTTGAGGGAGTGATTACATAAGATGTCAAGTAAGCGGATTTTAACGCTGGCTAAATTCTGCTTTTCAATTTTAAGAGCTTTTCTCTCTCTCTCTTGAAGGCGACGTTGGGGAAAGGGGCGATATTATTTTTCGCAGTCCATTTCTTGGACTTCTTCGACGAAAAATTGGGGTTTTTCATGGTTTCTTTATTGACAATTTCTCGCTAAATAGGGAGGCTCCGACTACTTTAGCTTTACAACTGTGTAAAAAAAATTGGAGGGTTTTTTGAGGAAAGGAAAAAGCGCCGTAACTGTCTCACTGCTCAGTGCACACTGAAACCGCGCCGTGAGGGAAGGGCACATGATGGAACAAAAAGAAGGTTGAAAGAAAGGGGTGCCGTAGTGGAGGGCTCCGGAATGATTTCGACCACCTGGGATTCTTTAACGTGGGAAGTACTTGTGGCTGGGCTTGTTGGTGTAGATTTTGGAAATATGTAAGAGCACGAAAAAAATACGAACACGGACATAGCGAGGGAGCGGGACGAGCGCTTGTCCCGTTCCCTCACTACGTGGTGGTGGTAGTGGTTTTTATTAAAATAATAGCAAAAAAAGGAAAAGATTCTTGCTAGTCTCGGCATCTGCCATCGATACTGAAGCACCTGAGCTGGGGCCGCGGAAATAAAGGATAGCAGGCAGAATGGAGAAATGAAATGAAAGAAGTGAGGGAACAGGAGGAGAGGATAGGGGAAGATGTAAGCTACACAAAACAATTTACACAATAATAAATATGTAGAGGTTGCGCGCGTGATTAGTTCATGTTGGAGGAATTAAAACGCGCACAGCACTGTGTTGGCTACAACTGGAGTGGGGCGTCCAGTTATTAATCGTTCAAGGTAGAACTCGCGGAGCGTTCGGTCACTGCGTGTAACTACCTGTCCATGCTCGTATTTCTGCGTTTTTATATTTTCAAAAACCTCTCGGCCGCCTGCCCCGCCTCGCCATGGCTGCTGTAAACAGTGGCGAAGCGGGCCAGTTTTTTTTTGTCTAGTTCTTGTTTTCCTGTCAGGTTTTTAGTTGTGTTCCAAGTGCAAAGTGGCAGCAAAGCATAAGAGCCAGAATGTCAGGGAAATCATTAAAGCCGATCTGGTTAGAAAAGCCGGCCCATCCTGTCACCTGTGTTCGCTCATCTTCCATTTCACTGACTTATAATAATAATAATAATAATAATAATAATAATAATAATAATAATAATAATAATAATAATAATAATAATAATAATAATAATAATAATAATAATAATAATAATAATAATTGGTTTTTGGGGAAAGAAAATGGCGCAGTATCTGTCTCATATATCGTTGGACACCTAAACCGCGCCGTAAGGGGAGGAATAAAGGAGGGAGTGAAAGAAGAAAAGAAGAGAGAGGTGCCGTAGTGGAGGGTTCCGGAATAATTTCGACCACCTGGGGATCTTTTACGTGCCCTGACATCGCACAGCACACGGGCGCCTTAGCGTTTTGCCTCCATAAAAACGCAGCCTAAAACGCATTATAAAAAAAGCACTGACTTTTAAAGAAACCACATTTCTGAGAGCAGCCACTCAGCGTCGACATTTTAGTGGACGACGACATGAAGAAAGGTGCATAATATAGACATGTCTGGATGTCAATGAAGGAACAGTTGAAAGTGAACGCTTCTTATGTGTGTATGCTCTCGTTCGTCTTCTAAAGAAATGCAACACCAACTAGATCAGCATCCCGGGCTCTCGAGCAGGAACCGGCCTGGATGTAGAAATGATCTCTCCTGCTGAAATTTCCTCGTTTGGCGCTTGAGCTCAAATGCAAAGCAAAGAGGGTAATTTTTTTTGTAAGCAATATTTCGGTGCCTTGGTAGAAAACTCAGTAACCAAACGGCGATACTAAACCGGAGGGAGGTAAAGCTTGGCTTAAGTGCTGACAAATGGTGCAAAGCGAACATTTGAGCCATGAAGCACTAAAGCTGAGGACTGTGATGTAAAGGCTGATCCTAAATTGCAGCGCATTACAAACAAGAATAAGATGAGGAAAAAGAAAAGCTCAAGGATGGTGCGTTCGTACACCTCTGATACCAAAGAAGGACTAATGTTTCCGGTAGAAATGCCTAGAATTCCTGGACAGAAATTTTGAATTTTGGAATTTTATAAGCTACTGGTATGGAAATATTGAATGTAATGGTCCATTCTTCTTGGGCGTAGTAAAATTTATCTTTCAAAGTTTTTCCACCGCTTGCAACGAGCAGTTAACACTGCCATAGAAAACCAATGGTGAACGTTCTTGACGATTGCATAAACGTGAATAGCAAAAAAAAACGCAAACTTTCTCACGGGAGATATGCGGATATATTGATTGTTATAGTGAAATCTTACAATATATGAAAAAATTGCATTCATAAACACCTTCCGGTTGAAAAATGTTTTTGTCCAAAAATGGTTGGGTATGGCTCGACTTGCAGGCAATACTCCGGGGCTGAACGTTTCATTTAAAATAGGCTTACGGGGCAATGCAACAACTTTCATTCGCCTAATTACTCGGAGCGGTCCGCAGCATCGAAATAAATCAAGTGGAGATAGCTTCAAGGAGAACCACTAATGCGGAGGAAACGTTAAAGGGACACTGAGGATAAATTCATGTTGGTCGCATATGTATCGATGGATTACCGCGATCTAATGAAAGAGAGGTCGCTTTCCCTGAAAACGGAGCTTTTGTCAGCTAGCAAAGACCGAGATATGAGATACAGGTATAACTACCACCGGCATTTATCGCAAGCATACAGCGATGACGCCAGTACAGGGGATGCGCATCTCTGAGGCTATGCTAAACCACCGTTTATTTCAGCAACGATCACGGAGTCTGTTTCGTTACTAACGTCGGAAGTTTGAATCGAGTGGCGAAAAAATAAAGAAGGTTCATTTTCAAATTTATTATTTCAATAAAAAATTCATCTTTTGTTTCCGAACATATATAAACACAACCAACAGGAGCCAAACAACAAATTTTACCAAAAACAAAAATTGGATACTGTATCCCTCAGCGTCCCTTTAACGCGGTGCACTATAGCTGACGTGAAGGTTACTGAGGGCGACGAAAATAGAGCTGGGCCTTGGTAGGTGTGCCCAGCTCAGTCTTTCCGTACCCGCGCACTGAATGACGCAAGAGCAAGGCTGCTGCGCTGTGCCTGGTCCTTTTGACCTGCTTATCGATTCGGGCTGTGGAATTTCATTTCACGCAACTCCTCTCTACCGCACCGCATCGCGCCTCGTGAGCTGATATGGCTGCAGACGCGATATCAACAAATGAACACCCGACTGCAGACGAGCCATAAGGGCGTCGAATAAACGTGGCCGCCTAAGCGTTAATACGACAGCACAAAGGATTCCACGAAGTCCTAATGAATCTGCCTCAGCTATTAATTTGTGCGAATGTCCAAGCACACTCACACGCACGCGCGCACGCGAAGTGTGCCTGCCCTCGTCTGCTGTCCTTGCGTTCTTTGTGACATCCGGATACCATAAACCCAATCGACTAAAATCATTCAGATAAGTATACCCTAAAGTGGATATTGATAATGGCAGTGCTTTTGTAGAATCACCTTTATCAGACACAAAGTACTGCTTGGCCGTGGCAGAGATGTTAATATTCGTTAAACACGGGAAGAAATTGAAAAACTCCATGCCAACGGTGCTGGCATGGACTATCGCGTATGGCATAATAAAGCCACGTGCCATTTCTGGCTCCTTCACTTAAGCACGCTCGCTGTCCGGCCCAAACCGTCGGCTACGCCAGCGTATCGACCATGCTCAGTCAAGCCGTCAGGATGTTTTAACAAAGTCATTGCTAAGGTCACTACCGCCAACAGTGGTGTTATATAACGCAGGAAATTGAAACGCCCTCTTGGGACGCATTTTTTGCTTGAATTCAGGAAAAAAGCCCAAGCAGGCATAAAATACTGAGGGCGTTTTCTTAAGCCTCAAATGCAGCTTCTGGAAGGAAATAAGAGATGTGCAAAACTATCGCAAGCGTTGAATCAAGTGCGGGGTACTCGAGATGTCGCTTTCTCTCCTTGTTTTAAATTTTTCGAGGAGATCAGGCCCGAGCTGGGTCACTATGTAGTTGCCCGCAGCTAAGCTAAGATGTATGCGTTGATACAACCAGTAATTCATTTTTAATTATCGAGTATCTGCGCCAGGAAGTTCTGTTCAGTGCTACAAAAAAAAAGGATGAAAAGTCGAGCTTCGTACTTCGTGAAAACTTCTTTCCTCGGAAGTATTTGCCGCAGGGCTTGTCTGGAACGGTGAAACCTGCGACCATTGCTACGCGCATTCATACCATAGCTCACAGTTATTACTGCAAGGATCGTTCGAGACTCGATCGCGGCGGTGCGCGTCACGGCACCGATCGCCGCTGACGGGGGCCTGGAGTCGCAAGTTAGCGCCTAGGCTCTGCGATGGCGGCTGATGAGCGCGAACACTGCCGCTTCTTTTGGCGAATAAGGAAACGTAAGTATTGTTCTACATGAAGTAGAGAAATGGGTTGCTGCCTCTTCACTCAATTACTACGTGCATTTTTTCTATTATAATAGTCAGTATATTGGTGCAAGGCGCCCTCTGGCCGTCAACTGACTGCTGTGATATATATATATATGTGTGTGTGTGTGTGTGTGTGTGTGTGTGTGTGTGTGATATATATATATATATATATATATATATATATATATATATATATATATATATATATATATATATATATATATGTGTGTGTGTGTGTGTGTGTGTGTGTGTGTGTGTGTGGTGTGTGTGTGTGTGTGGAGCCAACAGTCACCGAAACCAAGGTGCAGAGGGGAATGTTTCTATATTTTTTTAATTTGTAGTGCCAATCAATTTGCTTAAAGAAAATTGCTAATAAAGCAGCAGAAAAAACAACCATGCCGCCGGTGGGATCCGAACCCACGACCTCCGAATATCGCGTCCGGTGCTCTTACTAACTGAGCTACGGCGACGGCTGTCCGATCTGTTGCTTTCGTGGCTATTTATGTCTTGCGTGTAAGCGAACCTTGAGAGTGGTCACCAGCGCCACCCTCGTCCGTAGCGGTGGACGTAGCACGTCCTGTGAAACCGCGAGTGTGACGTAGAACGTCCCACCCTCGTCCATAGCGGTGGACGTAGCACGTCCTGTAATACCGCGAGTGGGCATCTGGCGCTGTCATCTCTTTACGGGTTTTCCTTTTATTAAACATTTGTTGAGCGTATGGTACCTCCGTGGCTTCATCAATGACTGTAGGTTTGGGCACCCCCATCTGTTTACATATATTAAAACGCGAACTCTCTCCTTAGTAACTTCATAGTGGGAATTCAAAACACTCAAGAGCCGAGTTTTCGTAACACTCATTTCACTAGCTCGCACCACTTTAGCGGCCAGACCACGTTTGTGTGATCGAGAACGCACAGGCGGCTGCGCCAACGCCGGCGCTTGTGTCGTGCGAAAGCAGAGCGGTACACAGAGTGAAGTTTAAGCGCAAAAAAAAAAAACTTTTGGAGATCTTAGTCCTGAGGCAGTGTTTCGCATTTTGTAGTTGAATTCGCTTTTTCCATTATGCTGCTTGAACTAAGTAGATAAACGATGAGGCTAACTATAGCACCTTATAGGTTGCGCGTCCTCCCTCGCTTCGGCCTACTGAGGCTCTTTGGAAGGCAATGAGGGGGGAAAAGGGGTTCTGTGGAAATAGGTCGCTTGTGTTTTGCCCACCTGCGGTATCTCTTCTTGCTCTCATTTATCGATTAGTGAAAGCAACCGAAAAGGATACTGCGGTTGTAGCTGACAGCGCACACGCACATTAAGAGTGCGCTAAAGCCTAGAATATCGTCTCCTGTCTGTCCTCTGCCTCATGGTGTATAAAATTCAAAATTATACCGCTCTACTTTTCTGGCAAAACTTTTGCGCACGGGTGAAAAGTTTTAAGAACTTGGGTGGTGGGATGTTCTCATTTTTCGGAAATTAAAAAAAAAACGAAAGAATAATCGCAGATATTTTCGAATGACGCTGTTACTTAGCCTTTCCGTTCTCTGAGGCGAAACTCTCTCTTCCAGCGTCGCACTCATCCATCTTCGAGCAATGCTTTTTGCCGGGGGCGTCACCTAAGGTTCAGGCTGAAACATCTCAGGCCGGCTTTCGATGTCAATCGAGCGGGCGTGCGAAGGAAACCACTTTGCATGCTATGGGAAAGGGCTCCATGACCGGAGTACCTCCAATCGATTGGCCCAACCTCTGTGGCTGAGCAGCGAATGAGACCTCGTGCATCTTCGGGGCTTTGCCGTGGCCTGTCCCCGCTGGTTCAGTGAGCGGGTGTCCGTGCATGCCGAGTGTCTTCCGCCGCGTGCTTGCCAGGAGGGCGGCAGCCCGGGGCCCGAGGCCGCAGGGGGGCCGGCGGCGGCGTTCGATTGGAGGGGGCCGGCGCCGGCAGATGTCGCCCTCCTCGGCGCCGTAGGGCCCGGGTCCGTGGGGCCCCGCGGGGCTCAGTCGTCGACAGCGTCCCGTGGGGCAGGCCAGCGTGAGCGCGCGCACCTGTTGCGGCGCACCTGTTGCGAGCTCGGCGGGCCTGATCGATCGGCATGCACCTGCTGGACGTAGTTCGCGGCTGGCGGGACTCGAGGCGGCTCGTGCTGCTCATCGTGGCCGTGGCCCTGCTGCTTGACAACATGCTGCTCACCACCGTCGGTGAGTGTGTGGGGGGCACGCCCTATCGATTCGAGCCCGCCGATCGATGCGCCTCCCCGCAGTGCCCATCATCCCCAACTTCCTGTACGAACTGCACCGGCCCGCGGACAAGAACGACAGCGCCGCCGATGGCGGACCAGCGCTCCTACTGCACGGAACAACTGACACCAACGACTGGGAAGTGCCCGGCCGCACCCTGGTGCCGCCGACGCCCCCCACGCCAGAGCCAGGAACCACGGCCACCACGCTCAGCCCGCAGGAGATGAAGACGCGTCACGACCTGCTCAGCAACGAGAACGTCGAGGTGGGCGTCATGTTTGCCTCCAAGCCGGTCGTCCAGGCGCTTGTCAATCCGGTCGTTGGACCTCTGACCAACCGCGTGGGCTACTCACTGCCCATGTTCGCCGGATTCCTCATCATGTTCGTCTCGACGCTCGGTGAGTCGCACGCGGCTCCCAGCGTCCCGCGCTGACCCCTGTCTTCGCGCAGTTTTCGCGGCTGGAACCAACTACGGCACGCTGTTCTTCGCGCGCACTCTCCAAGGCGTGGGCTCGGCATGCACCAGCGTGGCCGGCATGGGCATGCTGGCAGAAAAGTATCCGGACGACCGGGAGCGAGGCAACGCTATGGCTATCGCCATGGGCGGCCTCGCCCTGGGTGTCATGATCGGTCCGCCATTCGGGGGAGTCATGTATGAGTTCGTCAGCAAGAGCGCGCCGTTCCTCGTGCTAGCTGCCATCGCGTTGCTGGACGGCCGTAAGTGACGAGAGCTTAGAGCTGGTCCCTTGAACTGGCACAATCCCAGACAGCAGATATGACCTCTATATCGTAGAGGCGAGCGATTAGGCCCATTAGAGCGTCTCTCCTGGACTACTAAACAGCGGTGTGGGATTTTGCCCGTTCAGGTGCCTCGAAGCTGTTGTCTCGCTTGCTTTCTGCCGGTTCTTCCCCACGTTCGCTTGTTTCAGTTTTGCAGCTGGTGGTACTGAGGCCCCGGATGCGGCTTGACATCGAGCAGGGCGCCTCCCTGAAGGCGCTCGCCCAGGACCCGTATATCCTGGCGGCGGCAGGCGCCATCACCTTCGCCAACATGGGCATCGCCGTGCTAGAGCCCTCGCTGCCCCTCTGGTTGATGGACACCATGCAGGCACCCCGCTGGCAGCAAGGCGCCGTCTTCCTGCCGGCCAGCATCTCCTACCTGATCGGCACAAACCTCTTCGGTCCCATGGGCCACAAGATGGGACGCTGGCTCTCATCCATGATGGGGCTCTTCATCATCGCCGTCTGCCTCGTTTGCGTAAGTGGCCGCGCACCGGCGTTGCGACCGCGCTCCCCTGAGACATCCTGTCGTTTGCAGATCCCTATGGCGAAGAACGTGAACCACCTGATTGCCCCCAACGCTGGAATTGGATTCGCCATCGGCATGGTTGATTCCTCGATGATGCCCATGCTGGGCTACCTCGTGGACATACGGCATGCGTCCGTGTACGGCAGCGTGTACGCCATTGGAGATACTGCCTTCTGCGTCGGTTTCGTTCTCGGTGAGTACCTCGTCGATGCCACAGGTGCGCCCCATTCACGCTGTGGATGGAGGGCACCCTCCGGCTCCCGCTGCCAGCAATGGCTTGTCCCATCAAGCTCTTGATGGCACGGCGAGTAGACTGTGCGGGGCTTTCCGATCATGTAAGAGTGCGCCCACTCGGTCTAACGCTCCACAGTGGCACCTTTCGGGGCAGACAAGGGGCTGGTAGTCTATTTGTACGCTGACTGCTTGAGATACGTCAGTCGCCATTTGATAATTAGGCGCGTCTTCACGAAGTGATAAGGTGGATATGACTTTCGGGGTTAGTAATGAAGATAAGTGCTTTACTGGCACAAATCTTGTCGCACAGAACGCGAGAGTATTGTTCTGTTCGCTTTCAGCGGTAGTGGCTATCCTACAGCACGGCTCACCGTCTTTTACAATCTAGATTTTGTGTCATCTGAAGCGAAAAACGTTATCCAGGATTTCGCACTCTCGCGCTCACGATGTGTGCAAAAGAACATCCCGATTAACACTGGATAAGCTATGCTTGATGTTTTTTTTCCCGCTGAAGCACCTTCATGTTTTTATCTGGCTAATTTCAAAGTGTAGTAATTTAAACTGGGGGTAAAGGTCGGTATGTAGCCCTGAACTAAAAATCGTATTTGTGTGACATGCTTTAGAACCTAGGTGTGGACTCTCGTTAAACGGAACCTCTAGGGACCGGGAAAATATGTTCCGTTTATCAGGAGTTTCGTTTAGAGAGAGAAGGTTCAGGATTTCGCAATCCGTTCCGCGCTGCTTGGTTCCGACGAGGCAGGTGTGCGCGCAGTTGGCAGTCTCCGCGGAAGCGGATCTCAAATGCAAAATCTAGATAATAAAGAGAACATACATACATACATACATACATACATACATACATACATACATACATACATACATACATACATACATACATACATACATACATACATACATACATACATACATACATACATACATACATACATACATACATACATACATACATACATACATACATACATACATACATACATACATACATACATACATACATACATACATACATACATACATACATACAAGAACGGTACACTATGGGCACAAACTTTATTGCACAAAAGCAGTAAGCAGTGAACTTTTTTTTTCATAGCACTACTGAAATTTAAAAAAAATGTCAATAGTCCACTTACTCCGTGGAAATCAGTGGCAACTGCAATTTATTGGCTTGTGAAAAAGGGCTTTATGTTTGCTTGTTTTAGCCCTCGCAACCGTTTTCTTTGGATGGCACCACCCATACTAGACAGGCTGCTCACTTCTGCAGAATTTTGGGGAGCCGTCTTGCTCGCCAGTCCCCGCATGCTGTCGTGTCTGCAGCGGCAGCCTCCCCTGAAACGGCACGACACACTATGCTATTCCGATATTTAAATCTCGTCAACCACCCTTCGCTGCACGAGAAACCTTCGATGCAGAGCTGCAGAACAAATTCTTCTGCTTGCGCGTGAATGAGTGGCCCGCTGATCGCAATGTTTTCACTGCGGGCTCTCCGCAGCCAAACCACCAGGCATTTCTCCAGATCTTCGTGGTTGGCCACCCGCAGTCGTTTTCTTTGAGGGCCAAAGCGTGACGTCCCGAAAGCCTGCCGCAGCTTATCCTTGCCCTGAAGTATCGTCGTGAGGCTGCTCTTGGGGACAGCGTAGTGCGTCGCTAGCGCTGTTTTTGTGAAGCGACCACTCTCGAAGTCGTTGATTATCTCCACCTTCCTTTCTAACGTAAGGGCATTGTGAGGTCGCTTCTGCGCTGCCATCGGATGCTGACTTCGCGACGAAATGTCGCAGACGACGCTCAATAGCGGATGTAAGGCTTAAGCCTAGCTGAATACAACTGCAAGCACATCGTGACAGAAAGCAAGCGATGCGGTTATAGTGTACGAGAAAACCGGAAACGTCCGAAGACGGAAATCAGAAAAAAAAGGGGGGGGGGGGGGGGAGGGCAGTGATGCGTACCGCGATGGGGCTGCGCGTTCACGTCAAGTTGCGGTTGCGAGCCTATTTTCGGTTCCGTTTATACGGTGGTCGGAAATTTTTTGTTCCGATTAACAAGATTTTTTTTTTACATTGCCTTAATACAAAACCAACCAACTGCGAGGCGTTTGTTCCATTTAAGCGTCGGTTCCATATAACCGACTTCTGTTTATCGAGATTATACTATATTTACATTAAAGGGCCATTTTGAAGCAACTACACTTCACCACATTTTTTACATTCTATACTGCGACAAAGCAAACGTGTCGGTACGAATGTAATGGATGCTTCTCCTGAAGAGGGAATTTAACATGCCGTTCATGAGGATGACTGTTAAGCAAGCCATTAGTTGATGTTTCGGTCCCCAGGTGCCGCATGTAACTTCGAAAACTGAAATTTGGTATTTGTTTTATTGGCACCAACTTCGCTAAAAAGTATCAAGAACTATATCTCTCAAAACGTCTGCTGTCCATGTGATTATATTCTTTTACGCGAAGCCAGTCGTGTGTTTTAAAGGCTAACTGTTTCTGAAGGACAAGTGGATTTCGAAGAATACTTTATGCGACAATGGTTTTGTACAACTACGTTTCTTCACCGCAGTGCAGTTGCATGGCGACATTCTTGGAGGCCAGTAGGTCCAGTAAATGCTTTGCAGACGTTGCACAGAAGATGAAATTTCTAGAGAGTCTTCGTTAAAAATGCACAACCAGCTGCATAACACAGCAGAAAGGCGTCTACAATTGTTGATGTGACCGCGTGCCACACTCTCTCGGCACTAAATTTTCTTTTGTAAGTTTTCATGTCTCTTGTGAATTTGTCGCTATTTGGTATAGCATTTTTGCAATGGAAGCGCCAACTTTGATGGAACGACATAGGACGTTGAACAGACTGACGAGACACAACAAGTGCTTACTTTCAACTGCTTTATTTGAAAAAGTTATTTAGATTAGCCTTACAGCGTAGAAAATTTGCTAACATTTATGATGGTCGTCAAAGCTGTCCTTTTTAAAACCTTTCTCCCATTTTGCTGCCTGGATCCCGGTGCAAGATGTGGGGATATTTTCGTTTTGTTTGCTCACTTCCGTTATTCAGCCTAAGGCTTCTGTTCTCCGGTTTCTGTTTTCAAATGAAAATGACTCCGTAGGACATGTGTGTGACGACAGGTGACGCGATACGATTAATGCCTCTGTCAACCTGTTGCGCGACTTCATGCGGGCGCAGCCTCTCCCTTACACGCGGGCTCAGCGTAACTCTGGCAGGACATCGCACTATCACTGGCCAAAATAGTCGACGTGTTAGCTAACTGAAGGCTTTATATTCCAGGGCTGCGTGGAGGCGCTTAGTGCGACACACGGTGGGTGGGTGTCCTTATCTTCGCCTCGTTCTGGGAGTTCCGAGTGTCGCTGTGTATGTTGTGAAAGGAAAGGCCAGGCCTCACTCAACATTGGAAAGCTTTGCATTGTATCCGCTAGGCCACGCTAATTTTTCACCACGCTGCTGCGCGCGCGTGCGTGTACAATCATGTACAAAAGAGCTGCAAACTCACGCTGCTTAATCGCTTAATCGCTGCGCAACTGCGCTGGTAGTGGTATAAGGACTCGTCGCGATCTGTGAATGTTGAGTAGAGAGTTTGGTTTATGGTTTATGGGTTATGGGGATTTAACGTCCCAAAGCGATTCAGGCTATGAGAGACGCCATAGTGAAGAGCTCCGGAAATTTCGACCACCTGGGGTTCTTTAATGTGTACTGACATCGCACAGCACACGGGCCTCTAGAATTTCGCCTCCATCGAAATTCGACCACCGCGGCCGGGATCGGTTGAGTAGAGAGTGGCCAATTGTGCATATATGGGCATTAACCAAATAAAACTACCGCTTCATACCCTTAAGGGAGAGCTTACGCGTCCACTACAATGGAGGAATGAACACATGCTTTCGCGCGTCTACTCGGTTTAACTTCGTTAATTAAGCCCCTACCACTTCTTTCTCGCGGAGCTTAATTCTGTCCGCCATCACTTCTGTAAATTCATGCTCGTAGCGTGACGAAAAACAAAAGCGGCGTGTTAGTGTCTGACCAAGGAAGCTTGTAAGATCGATATCAAAAATAAGCATTAACAGGAAAGAGTATCGAATTTGTCTAAATGTTTAAAAAAAAATCAATGCTCTTTTGCAGGCTGGGGTGGAGGGCTTGGAACAGTTTTCTACTAGCTAGGGAAATCTCTGTGTGCGGTCGTTTTCGCATTTTTACTCCTTCAAGATTTGGCCGCATCGGCCGGAGGAGAAACCCGCGAAATAGTGCTGAGCGAAAAAAAGGCCACGGAGTCCCCCCCACAGTGATTATTGAATACGATGCTCTTTCAATGGCTGCCCGGTAAGAACCGTATTAGATTTCTGGTACCAGGCAAGAAATACGAAAAAAACTTCGCAGCTTGTAGTCTCAGGGTGCCATGAAGTATGTTCAGCCGCAGGCGATGAGAAAGTAGCGACAGTCTCCTCCGCTCCGCAGGGCGAAGAAATAATTGCCTGCGTGTAGTTTTCCTTCAGGTGTGCGTAACGCGCAATCGCGGCTATTCTTCGATGCCTGAATTGTGCACACTCTAAAAACCAATTTAATTAAAAACCAGCGCTAAAAAACACAGACACAGGACGAGACGAGACACACAGAAGGCGCTTCCGTGTGTCTCGTCTCGTCCTCTGTGTTTTTTAGCGCTGGTTTTTAATACGATGGATCACCACCAACTCGCCCAATCCTGAGTTCTTCTAAAAACCGAGAGAGTGCCGGGCACTCATCGAACGAGTGACACCCTGTCCCAGGCTGAATTCTTTATTCAAAAATTGTTTTCGTGTTGAGAAGAGTGAGAGTAAGCGTGGTGGACTTAAACACGCTACGACATGTCTGGGAATACTATATGAAAACCCTGTGGAAAAAAAAGCATATTAGAGTGCGCACAGTGTTCAAACCATAGAAGGCGATTTACTGGCGACCTACCACATTTGAAGTAGTATTCCTAGCTTTATTGCCCATAGACGACTGCGACCTCTGGGGGAAACTAGCAGAAGAAATTTGCGCGGCAAAAACTGCAAAAAAAAAAAAACTGTCCATCATCTTTATCTTGGCACCTACGATCCTTAGGTCCTCAGGGTCCTAAGGGTTTATCGTGACCCTTAATGAGACGTTTAAACATCAAATCGTTTCTGCTTTGGAAGGTGCTCGCAAAGCTGTTTCTAAACAAGCTTTTACCCACAGAAGTTTTGGCGCGCAAATACGATGCTAATACCCAAAATCGGCAATCCGGCAAAGTAGAAGACATCGATAATAAGATCGTAATAAAGCGTAGCGCTGACTTAATTGTTTCAGCATCCGCCTCGCATGCTGGAGGTGCGGGTTTCGATCTGCAGTGCCGCCGGTTATATCCATCTGTGTTGCAATGGGTTGAAGCTTCGCCCTGGCCTGGTGCTCGGCTTATCGGGGTAAAATAGTTGGGAAATGGGTCTTTGACCCTACCTTGAGTAGACAAAAATAGATTGTGCCATGGCATTCTTTAACCAAAGCTGCCCTTGCGCCATAAAAGCCCATCATCCTCAAGATCGTAATCACTTTATGGGAATAGTTCGCAAGAATCTTGAACAGGTGATCCCAAACGTAGCAGAGCACCGCCTGAGCTCAGGCAGGAAACGTAGCACCAATCTTGACTACGCAGGTCTCTGCACGGTCTGTTTCGTAAAATAAGTCAGTACGGTTTACAGTAACTGCGTATAGAATTTGACAGTGAATGTAAAATCACTCGAAACAATACATTTTCGGCAACCAGTATGGCAGAGAGTCCTGCACTTACCTTTAGTATTTGGGGAACATGTAAAACCATTTCATTCGGCGATTACAAATAGTGAGAATCAGATATCAACACGACGCATTCTTACGAACCTATATTTACGTCTGACGTTTGTAATCTCGGCCTGACTTTATGCTTTCCTTTATTACTTTATTACTTTAATATGTTGGTTCTCTTTAAGACAAGCTGTCTTAAAATGCAAATTCCTTGTCTCTTGGTCCAATTTTCTTTAGATATTTGTTTTATGCGATGCTCAATGTTCAAATAGACATTTAGTAGACTCCATATGTTCCTTCAGCTTTGCATATGGGCCACTATACGCACTAGAGGCGAAGGAAAAAAAAGCGGGTTCAAAAAATTAGGAGGAAAATACCTGCAGATCCCAGAACATTCTTTTTTCAGTTGCATACAAAAGCTTCATCTGTAAAATCCTACAACTAAACAACGCCCTTTCAATGCTCGACTTAAGACAAGCTACACTATTCACTGCAATACTCTGAATAAATTATTAAAAGAGGCTAAAAGAAAGTACTGTGATTCCACACTGAATGAAGCTGGTAACAACATCAAGCAAAAGTGGAAACTTGTCAACTCATTTTTGAACAGTTCGCAAGATCTACCAATCATTCATGTGCAATCATGCAGTGGTTTTATTTGCGATCGACCTTTGGACATAACAAACGTGCTTGACCGTAATTTCGTGATCGGTACATCAGATCGCGCTGTCATGTTCGACCAGTCATATCCGCGAAGCCCCCGGTCGTTTTTTCTCTTTCCTGTAACCCCTTACGAAGTACTAACCAGAATTAAAACGTACCAGCCCAGGTCTTGATTGTATCCGTCCAATTCACATGAAATGAATCGCTCATCTCATTGCAGAGCCATTTTGTTTAATCATCAAGTTGATTTTTAAACCTGGCGTATTTCTGGTCTCATTACAGAAAGTCAAAATTATACCTATTTTGAGGAACGGAGATCGAAGTTTCATTTCCGACTATCGTCCTATATCCATACTACCATTCTTTAGCAAGTTAGTTGAAAAGTGCTTTGAATCACGCCTTACTAGGCACTTTTCATATTTAACGTTTTATCACATAAATTAGGATTCCGACCAGGGTTTTCTACTAACCTTACTCTGTCGTCTTTTAGTGACAAAATTAAGACCGCTGTTGATAAGGGAAGCTTTCCTGGCGTAATATTTGTTGACTTAACTGTGCTTGAGGGAATGGGCATCGTAGGTCCGGAATTAACCCTTATTAGAACCTACTTATCTGAGAGAGAGCAAGCGGTTTGTATCTCTAACGTGCTTTCGGATCTTTTGACCGTAGAGGCGTCCCTCAAGGTTCTGTGCTGGGAGCGTTTTTATTCTTGGTTTACATTAATGACTTGCCCGACTTCCTCACTTACTCACAGGACTTTCTTTACGCGCACGATACCACCGTTCTAACTACTGATAGATCATTAAATTCCTTAACTACGAAATTTAGCATTGATATTAGTATTGTTATTCTGTGGTGTCGTCGTAACTGCCTATGTATGAATACCTCCAAAACAACTTACATCAATCGTCTTCACTTCAGGTCATAAGGTTGTGCCACAAATTCTGTAATTAACATTTCTAGTAATCCCATAAAAGCTGTCAACCATTGTATATTTCTTGGGGTTGTCGTCGATTCCCATTTGAAGTTCACAAAACATATAGAGCACTTAAAAAAAAAAGTGCATACGGCGTCCGTGTATTAGTAAAAGCGCGGTACTATTTCTCTCCAGAAACATTACGTTCCCTCTATTTTGCTTTCATTCATAGCCACATTGCATATCTTTATGGGGAAACACTTATGAAGCTCACATAGCTCCATTAAAACATTTACAAAATCAAGACATCCGTATTATAACATTTATGCCACAACGCAGCAGCACAATTTGACTTTTTCATGACCATCACATATCAAACTTTTAATCGTTCTTTTTAACGCTGTCAAGAGCCTTTTTCCAATCAATTTGTTTGAGACTTGCGAGCTCATTAACAACAATTTAACAAGATTTGCCACGAAGGACAACTACTTGTTCCCAACAGCGTATACTAATTATGACAGACAAACCTTTTTTCTGCATTGTTAGTTTGAAACCACATTCCTACTGACATTAAACGTTCCGCATCTTTAAGTATTTTAAGCGTTAACTACATTCATATTTTATGGTCTTACCGGAATTTTTCGATGATACTTTATAACGCGCGTTATTCGGGTCTTGCTTTCCTCATTTCTGTTCATACTGATTTTTCTGTCCTTCTACTGTGAACAGCTGTTATTGTTTATTTTTATTGCATTTGAATTCTTATATCTACCTATAGGAGGTCCCCCATACAGTCATCGTGCTCTGGGACCTTTTTCTGTACATTCATTGATGTACAGTTTATATCACCCAATAAAAATCTTCTGGGTGGAATAGAAAGAAATGTTTCAACCATTTATGGCAAGAACTACGTAGGCAGCCGCAAACTATCAAGCATGTTTTTTTTTTATTAGGGTGAAACATGTTCTTTTAGTATCTCCTACAAATGACGATAAAATCGATCTGCCCTTTACTCTTCATGACGTACTGTTGCTAATGTATATGACTACGATCCGCTTTTCCTCCCTGGTCTCCATAGCGTTATTAAGTATGCAGTAGTCAAGCAAAACGTTCTGCTGCGCTAGTTGGTGCTTCATTATCTTAGGTAGCAACTTAGCGCAACAGCCGCCGCGGTGGCTGAGCGGTTATGGTGCTCGGCTGCCGGCCCGAAAGACGCGGGTTCGATCCCGGCCGCGGCGGTCGAATTTCGATGGAGGCGAAATTCGAGAGGCCCGTGTACTGTGCGATGTCAGTGCACGTTAAAAAAGCCCAGGTGGTCGAAATTTCCGGAGACCTTCACTACAGCGTCCCTCATAGCCTCAGTTACTTTGGGACGTTAAATCCCCATAAACCAAACCAAACTTAGCGCAGCATGAAAATGTTCACAAGTGAGACACAGAGGACTATGCGCTAAGGTGTTACCCAAGAGTATGTTGAAGTGTTCAGAAAGTGCGATCTTGTCGAACTGTGAGTGAAGTCGGCGAGGTATTTTCCATAAAGTATTATTTTCTGCAACGCTTTGGACTTCAAACTGCAGCTCTGCCTGCAGTTTGCGCTGCCTGAACAGATAAAAGTTAAAACAAAGTCGGGATAACCGCTGCGTGTCACCGAATGCCGAATTCAAAATATGCTGTTTATTTCGTAGGCTAATCCTGCGAGCGTAGATCACTTGTATTCATTTACCATTTCATAATGCGGGACGAAACCATTGTTGCTTCAGCTACGGTCACGTAGCCTTGCTCACACCGCAGTGGCCGTACCGCAGTGCTCACACCGCAGTGGAACAAAAAGCCCTTGTCATTATTTGCCACGGTTCAGGGGGCTTGCAGTAGTAGCGCTTTGCTTAGTGCATACGTCGTGTGTCCTCTGCTATTCTGCTCGGAGTCACTGTTGGAATTTACTTGCACCAACGTGTGGAAATAAACAGACGAGCGAGCATAGACGTTTAATTATGGAATTAAGCGATGGGAGTACTAGAGCGCTTTGTAGTGAGAAACTCTAAAAAGTTCATTAACTTCTCACAACATTACTCTCCTCGAGGCCTAAGGAAGTTAGGCCTGAGCTACCAGAGAAGAAGGCAGCAGGCACTATACTGGCTATCAATGTGTAGTAAAGGAAGAGAGTGATTCTGCTTGCTTACTTTGCCTGTGTAAATGCCGCAGAATGATTTGCAGCCAACTAGGAAGGTCCCATAGGTTCAAATAGACCTACCTTTGCCGCTCAAAGCGCTGCGCAAGGCCACTTATCTGAGAACAACGCATGTCATGCCTCGAACGGCTTGTCCTTGTACAGTTTGTTCTCACATTTGCGAAAGAAGCACGCCTGCCGGACTCAGACGTGTTCAAGTGCGAGCACGAGAGATAACCGTTGCCGTACTTAAGGAGGTTTTGCGATGCTGCTATTACTGAGTGCGCGCAGAAACCACGGCTAAGGTTGCGCTTGCGCTTGACGATCTTATTCTCGTCTTTATTTCGACGAACATCTTCTATATAATCTTTTCACGAGGCCTTATAAACTCAACTTGAATTTCATGTCTTTAGTGCGATCGACTAGCTGTACCACTCCAACTGACACCTCATTGGTTCTGTGCGAAAAGCTGCGTAATTTTTTTCACTGAGGAACTCGCATTTCAATAAGCAAATTCGTATTTCGCGGCACACCGGTTGAGTTCTTGGCGTCAAACGTAAGGTCCCTAGTTTGCGTGGGCCGTGATTGGGCTGACTGAGTATATAGCGATGGCGTAGTTATGCTTTCTGCGGTGTCGCCCTACGGTACACACATTACTTTACAAATGGACACCTTGTTTATTGTGACATGGGCGTCGTTATCCAAACAACTTACGAGTCGCAACCAGTCAACTCGCATGCAGCAGAACCGTAGTCAGGCGTAGTGCGGAAAGTATATGATATAGACTTACTTTTTTTTCTTCTCCTTATAAGCAGTGTTCTCGATGTAGTGTGCATATTTGAAATCCTTGAAACGTATTGTTTAGATACAGGTTCGCTTCACATCTTGATTCACTGCGACTTCCCACAAACAGCATTATTGCACGACGGAAATACTGCTCGACGAATTAACTTGATTGAAAATATGAAAACATCGCGTAGTTTTTGAGTGCCGTCCAGCAGTAAACGTGTGCTGCAGTGAGCGCAGATTTGTAAGCAGCTATGGTGGCATTCTAATTTCTTGTCATTGTTCCACACCACAATGCAAGTGCTCGATGGCCGATATCCCACCTGTGCCCTAGTCATATAGCCTAGTGGGCGAGTTGGTAATGCACACTGAAAACGAGAAACAGCGAAGGACAGCACCTGTCTGTCTCTTTCTTTACATGGTCATTCGTCCTTTGCGCTGTTCCTCTCTTTCAGTGCGCCCTCTTGCAAGGTGTCGGCACACTGCACCGTCGGTGGAAGGATCATTGGCATTCTATCTGCCCTTTGCTGTGCTTGCGTGATTTGCAGATTGATGTGTTCTTGGATTTAGTTGCGTATTTTCCCCGTATAACACTCCACCCGTTTATTGTGTTTATCATATTTGTGCAGTCAGCCCATTTCAGTCTCATCTGTTTTCTGTAGTTCTATTGGGTGCTGGAGCAAATTGCTTAATGTGCGTCTATGGCGGTGCATGGGGCTAAACGTCCCAAAGCTGCAAGTGGCCTTTAAGAAACGCCGTAGGGCTCCAGATTGATTTCAAATTACCCAGAACGCATCAACGTGCGCTTACATCACGCCGAACACAGGGGTGTTTACATTTCGCCCCTATCGAAATGCATGCGGCCTGCGCAGCGGGGATTCGATCCCGGGACCTTGAGCTCAGCAGCCGAACGCCAAAGCCAACTGAGCCACAGCGACGAGTCAAACCGCCCGGGCTACTTCGTCCCGCGTCCATTGCGTACTGCAAGGAATTAAGACCTGATGATTCACCGGAGGCTGTACAGGAGAAGCAGTTAAAATTTCGAGTTTTGGCTCCCGTACAAATTAGCACTGTTTACATATCAATGACCCTTTGGATTAGGTATTGCAAACGCGTGTTGAGAGCTCGCGCGTCCACTCATTTCATGCTTGCCAACTCGCACGCGCAAGACACGCAATCACTATGGCGACCCGCGGTAAAGATTTTTCGGGGAATGTTACGTGCACAGGGGCTGCTAAGGAAATCTTGGGGCAGGCTACATTAAGAGTCTTCGTTTCGCTGAAGGAGATACAATCAAGAGCTGCTCACTTTGTTTCTTGTGCAATGAGTTTCAACTGGCCCGGCTTGTCGCTAACATTTCTGGCAGGACCGCGTTTCTTACCTCCTGCTTGGCACGCAGTCACCGTCTACAATGTAGCTTAAGAGAAACCACTTCCGCGCAATGATTTTGTATCCTTCTGAAAGGGGTTTACGCAAGTGTGAGTCTTGAGCGTTTTCGACGGGCTGTCAGGGACCTTGCCGCGCGACAAATTTTTGATCATCTCAAGAACTCAGAGAGGCTTCAACAATGAAAGACAAGGAAAGGGGAGAGCTTCCGACAGTCGTGTTGAAACAAACGTCACATATGCGAGGGAAAAAATAGACACGGGAGCATTTGCGTAACATTTGAGGACAGTGAACGGCACTGCATACTCTTTCGACGGCAGTGTCGAAATTCCTGCACGGTAATCTTCAAGTCAGGAAAGTTTCATCTCTATGGGTGCCTCACGTTTTGACGAATGAGGTAAAGCTCATCCGTATGGAATGGCGGAAAAGCAAAATGTAGGTAAGATTCAACAGCGACTAATTTAGACAAGTTTTGACATCGTTACACGGGATTTACTAGAATTATTGCGTGATTCAGTGAATGAGCGTCAGATAACATCATGTATCCTTCCCGGTTACGATCAAAAACAAAAAGGACGAGGCCACAGTTTCACTCGCTCGCTCGTTCGCTCGCTCACTCACTCACTCACTCACTCACTCACTCACTCACTCACTCACTCACTCACTCACTCACTCACTCACTCACTCACTCACTCACTCACTCACTCACTCACTCACTCACTCACTCACTCACTCACTCAAAGTATCAGCAAAAAAATGGTGGTGACTATCCTGGGAGGCAAAAAGAAATCAAGGACGGTTACTGCTGCAGTGTTACCCAACAGGATTATTAAAAGAAAGCTGTAAGAACGACAACCAAGGACACGATTGGGTGGGAGTGATCTTAAACATGACAATGCGTGCATGCACACAGTCTGCTCTACTGGCCCGCATCCCACTTACTCTCGAATCGTTCTACATTTTGGGGGGGCTGGTTATCTCGCAAGATATTATACGGTACTCCGTTTCTACAGCTCTTTTCATTCTCATCTTGGGTGTCTGAGCACCAGCTGTTGTTAGCGACGCCCTTTGTCGAGGAAAACTCACCCACTACACATACATTGAGATGTCTGAGATCTTTTGCGTTGTTTGCATATTTTGGCGCATACGTGCTGAACATAGCGGACATTTGTAGCTTTCGAACATAGCTAGTGTAGCCTGTTCAACTAGCGTCGCGTCTTTACGTGACGTTCCTTTGGCGGCATTTGGGCGAAAGCAGAGGCGTTCTTGCGTTGGTTGGGCAGCGATATCGCTGTCTAGATCTCGTCCCCCCCCCCCCCTTTTTTTTTTTTCGTTCTATGTTTCATCCTATTCGATCACTGGCTGAATACGACCCGTGGAGGGCACGCGCTTAGCCACCATCTCTATATTTTACGCCCACACCCTGCATATTCAGATGCATTCGTAGGCAGCTCATAAATTGTCCGTAGTGTCACCCTTTTTGGCATATGTATTCGCACTGACCGTGTACGTGCCCTTGTGTCGCATCCAGATTTAGAAACAATACGCTTTATTCCTGAGAGCAGCATGCAGCGAAAGTTGCAACGGTCATGAGCCAAGAGAAGAAAAAATAACAAGAACGACGCAAGCTTGACAACCTTTGTCCTTCATGCCGGGAAGACTTCGACGGAGGCCAAGACCACTTATACGGGAGGGCATGAGGCCGAGAAAGCGCTCGTTGTGTGCACTTTAACGCCCCAGCTAACTTTCTTTGCTTATCTCAAAATCCAACACCGCCTCTACACAAAGGCCACCAACTGCAGGCCAGCTTTCCAGTCAGACATCGCTGCGCGGCGCATTCTTCTCAGCAAGGCGCCGCATAACGGCTTCCGCCGTAAAACGAGACGGCCGGCAGCGCCCGCGCAGACGGTAACAAAGCTGCTGAGAGGCGCAGACGCTTCGCTGTCGGCAGCAGAGACCGCCGAACGAGTGGACGGACGTGACATCGCCCGTGGAAACCCGCACGCGTCACGGCGCCGCCTGTAGGGGAAGGAGCATCGGCATCGGACTGTAACAAGGAGCTCCTCCGCTGCTGCTCGTTGCGCAGCTCCGCCGGGATCCACGGAGCACCCACTCGCATCTGAGCGTGCTCCGCCGCATCGCCCCCCCCCCCCCCCCCCCCCCCTCCTCTCGTCCTTGCCGTGTTGTTATGCTCGCATAATCGATTGTCTTCTAGAGTTGTTTTCCGCTGTGTTTATTTTAAAAACGTAAAGAAAGAGAGAGACATCGTTTGAACAGTCACGTAGAGAGTCTCACAGGAGAAACAGATGGGCCTAATCGCCTTCGATTGTTTTCCCTTCGTTCTCTTTGATTCGGAGCCTTCGGCCATCCGCTACCAAATGCTCCAGTGAACTTGTTTCCGTGAAGAGAAGCCCCCGCTAACGGGCGCTGAAGACGCTAACGGACGCACGTCCTTTAGTGTTGACCAAAAAAACATAAATAACGAAGCACTTATTGCTACGAAGCCGTGTGTGCAGTGAGCAGCTCGCTCGCTAGAAGCGCCTGAACAAAGTGCACAAAGCGCCGGAATTTTATGTTTGATTTCGGTTCTGTTTGGATATTTTAAGCCGCATCGGCGCGCTTCGCGGTCGCCAGCGATGCGCCTTGGAAATGAATGACCGATTCAAAGCAAGATCTGTACTTATCGGCACAAAACTTGCTCGACGACTCAGCTTTTGGATGCAAAAATAACAAATTCCTGCCCATTAACCTGCACTTTTTAAAAAGCGTCGACAATTTTTGTTGGCTTTGATTTCTGAGTGAACGTCGTGAGACGATCAAACCATAGCGAAAGCATTTGAAGAGTGGATGCACAGGGCTATCGTCATCACAACAATCATCACCATCAGCCTGAATACGCTCAGTGCAGGGCAAACGCCTCTCCCATGTCTCTCCAATAAACTCTGTCCTTTGCCAGCTGTGCCCACCCTATGCCTGCAAACTTCCTACTCTCATCCGCCCACCCAACTTTCTGCCGCCCCCTGGTACGCTTGCCATCTCTTGGAATCCACTCCGTTACCATTAAGGACCATAGGTTATTTTCCCTTGGCATTACATGCCCTCCCCAAGCCCATGTCTTCCTCTTGATTTCGACTAGGATGTCTTTAACCCGCGTTTGTTCCCTCACCCACTCTGCCCGCTTTCGTTCTCTTAACATTACACCTACCATTTTCCTTTCCATAGCTCGCTGCGTGGTCCTCAGTTTAAGTTGAACCCTTTTCGTTGCCCTCCACGTTTCTGCCCCATAGGTGAGTACTCGTAATGCACAGCCAAACCGCAATTCACTTCCAAACAGTGATCTCTGAGTCCTTTCGGCATTGACGTCACGAGTTTCTTTTGTTAAAGTAGTGCGATGTAGCTGCATGAAGTCATGACTCATGAAACAGTGCTTTTGGGTCGCGACTGAGATTTCGTTCCCAGAGAAGATAAAATTTCAACAATGGATATTTATGGAGCCAGTTGAAAATATGCTCACCACTATCTCAAACTGGCAGTATGAGTTTACCAGCCAAAAATTTTGTGCGGGGTGTCCTATGAAACATGAGCAAATAGGTTTGGTTTAAAGCCTTCAAGCGACGCAGACTATGAAGGACGCCGTAGTGAAGGGCTCCGGAAAATTTGACCACCTGGGGTTCTTTAACGTGCACTGACATCGCACAGCACACGGGACTCTAGAATTTTCCCTCAATCGAAATTCGACCGCTGCGGCCGGGATCTAACCCGCGTCTTTCGGGTCAGCAGCCGAGCGCCATAACCACTGATGCACGGCGGCGGCTTTAACATGAGCAAAAGCTTAAAGCTAGAACTCGAGCATGTTGCTGGAGCGAAAGTGGAAGAGCGTTCTTCTTGGCTGTCTAGAAAAATACAACCATACTCACTTCAAACTAACCTAATCAATTATTCTTGAACTGCTCAAAATAGCCACAGGCAATGCCAGTAAAGCCAATGGGGGCTTGGTCCTGAGCTGAGTCTCGGCTCAGAGCCATAAACACTGCGTCCTAAGCACGTTCCTGTAAGATGAATTTCGTACACAAGCCTTCTTCTTGTTAACATAATTTTACAGGCATTATTTCACAGTATTGTACCAACAACTATTTTTGGCCCAAATAAAGCGACATCGTTGCGGGGTCAAAATGCTCTAGATTTATAACAGAGATGAGTGGTTAGGCATTTTGAACGGATTCCTCGAAAGGGGCAGTTTTTTCTTCCGCCTATCGCTCACGACAGCTGCTCATAAAAATGGCGACATGGCCGCTATTATTGCCTTTGGCCAGCTGCAGAATTAAAAGGATGATTAAGAGAAAAAAAAACTAGTGAGAGCAAAGAGGTCATTACGTGATAAGGCGCAAGGTCTTCGTTTGCACGCCCGTGACGTTGAGGCGGTGGCACCGTTCTTGAGGCGAACATGGGAAAAGATAAGATAGCCTGTGGGGCCTGAGGCACAGCAGCGAGACCACCCTCTTCCTGTGAGTACTTGTCACTAACCCTCTAAGACGCTTTGCACACAATTACGTATACAAATCCATCTCGCAGCTTTTTCTGAGTGTGCTACACCAAGCGGATGATCGATTTCTTTCATGCGAATTTAGTGACCTTAAAATCGCGACTGGGGTGTTTTTCTTTTTTTGTTAGCTATTGAACGTTTTAAGCAGTGTTTCGAAAAAGTGTTAACCGTCGTGTGTTAGTCTGTAATGTGCTGCTACATTCGTAGCCTTAGCGCATACGTGCGATTCTACTAACAACTCTGTATTGGGAGGCGAAACACACAGATTATGCTATACGCGCCCGCTTGCACAGGCGCATGCGTCAAAGACATTCAGAAATGTGCTGCCTGGCTTAGCTAAAAGAGCGCGAAAGAAAGTTCATTTCGGAGTGATGCAAGACAACTGAAATGTTGCTCACACAGTTTGCTGCCGCATTTTTTTATTTAATAGGCTTCCATGGTGTCGCAAGCTGTTTGTGGTTTACTTGGGCCCAGAATCCTCACGTCACAGAAACGTTGTTCACATTTAGTGCAAGCCCTACAGTTCTCAGCAAGGTGTGCCCCGTCACTATTGTTTCTGAAAGCGGTGAGCTTGGCAGCGCACCCTCCAACGTAGTCACGTAGGAAGATTTTATTATCCGTATTAATATTATTTTATTCTGGGTTTCCATTGTCACCTGAGTCTTTGCAAAAAAAATAAAAAATTATGTGCGCGCACGATCTCTCCAGTGTATACTTCAGAAATTCCGCATGGATTTTCTACGTTGCAGTTTCGAAACGGTGTGACACTTTGTGCCAAATTTTGTACGTGGCAGTAGAAAAACAACAGTTCGCATCTCGCGTCGCAAAACTAATTGGCTTCCCTCCAGCCTACAGAGACTAATTAGGGGAAGAAATTAAGTTTTTCCCAAGAAATGGGGAGAAGCGTCTGAAAACGTTGAATATGGAAGGATTTGGCTAACGCCCGACTACTACGTTGTTTTCGTCGTCATTTTTTATTCCTGAGCTACTCGATGCACAGCAAACCCCAGGGAAGTACAAATCCCTAAAGCAGCAAGTAAAAAAAGGTTCACACGCAATAAGCCTTCTAAAATTACCAACACGGCCACCGCGTAGGTAATTTTGTGCAGGCTACTGTCCCTAGTTTGGGAAAGGAGTCTTCGGCTCATTATGTGCCACATCCTAGTTGTGGCGAGCGTGTACGAGCGCTACTCAGTGTTGCGCGGCTATTAGTGTGCAACAAATGACTGTCGCTGTTGGAGCTGCAGTTTTTCGCCCAGCCTGTTTCACCCCGCAATGTCCAAGCAACGAAAACGTGACAGAGAAGTCGCGAACTTCCAGTATTTCACCGTTAGTGGTTCCTACGTTGCAGAAATTAAAAAAAACAAGAACTGGTAGCAATACTTATCTAAATAAGATTACAACATAATTAAAATTAGCTAATTACGAAAATTTTGAAGTGCCTAAGAACGCTAAAACTGCGTCCTAATACTCAGGCGCAAACAATTAACCAATGTGAAAGTTCAAAACTGTTCCATCGCCTGCAAATGCAGCAGTAGGAGTACAGAAATTTTGCCATTAGGGTTAGGGGTTACAAAGGCTCATCTTCCAGCAGGCTTCCCGCATGTATGACAGATGGCACATTGGCTTTGCTTAAACAAATATTGTAGGAAAACCCTTTCTTTAGCAGTGCGAGGAATTTGTTCAGTGTCGAATCTGCGAGCGAGCTCGAAACTTTTCAGATTTTCAGTCCGGATAGTACGTGCTATGCCGGACATTACCGGGTGCTCTTTGGCAACGGTATTTATTGCACCAAAGAGAAACGGTGGCGTGAAAGTAATATCACATATTCTGCTGCGATTTGAATTTCCGTCGTGATAATTGCCTTCACTGCGAAGAGTATATGTTTGATCGTCTCTTATTTTTGCTGTGTCTTTGATTTATTCCACGGGCGATTTGTCACCTGGCTTTAATGGGTGCGAACAATCGCTCAGCATTCGCAATAGGTGCATAACGCCTTCTATTCACGTACAATGCTTCATGATGATAACACTGTGATCAGTATTCATCCTTTCTTTTTTTTTAGTCGTATATGACAAAGCCTAGAATAATTTATTGGTCGCAGAAACGAAAGTAATCAAAGCGGCTGAGTATACCAGTGAAAAGAAAGCCCATCTTTAGCACGCTCGTGCAGAGACCTTCACGAGATAAGCCAACTCTGCGCGCCTTTAATGGCACGAATGTTTGCCGAAACTGTAAGAGGAGTAGGCCAAGCTCCGTGTCGGCAAACCAGTCTTCCGAAAACCTTGTCATTTTGGGTACGTATACTTAGCATCTTCGCCCCTCAAATAGTTTCACTTCTGCCTTCAAGCATCCTTTTGTCAAAGTTCTCTTACGCATTTGGCAATTTTTGTTCTCATGCAAAAAATGTCGCTTCACCGCAAAAGTAGGTCCTTCCTGAATGATGCTAGGGTAGGACATGCTGTGACGGTAACCGCCCTTACCTTGGCGCAGTTTCTAGCCCCACGTAATTAGGTTATCGGTCACACTTCGCCGGCACGCACATCATGTTAGCCACCGAAATACATCTGTGTCGTTCGCATCACCCGTTTGGAGAAATGAGGACGCTTCTCACTCTTCCAAGGAGCAATGTTGGGCAGCCTTTTGTCCGGGATGTCTTCGCAAGAACAAAGTTAAGAAACCGACGAAATCAAATGTGCTTGTATAACTTCTCAGCCCGGTTGGTTTATATCCGTTGAGTGAGCAAATGAAAAAGTTAAACGAGCGAATAATTTGATACGCTGTTGGGCTTTGGGTTTTGTGAACTTAAGACGGTCCGAGCATTCTGGGCTCAAAAATCTTGAATGTGTTCATTGCATTCAAGTGTAACGTTACCTACGTTAACCTTATGTACGTTTGCCTTATTGTTCTGTCATTCGCGTACAGAAGGAAGAAAAAAAAGAATTGTGCACGTTATGCGTGCTCGCGGCAAACGTTTTTGAAGTCGCAATATTGCTTTTAGAGTCATTGTGTACTTTATAGTCACGTCCTTTAACGAATGCTCCTAACAAGAACAATTACATACAACTGAAGTTTTACTAGTAAACTTGCACTAGCGTTTTCGTCTTCTGTCTTCATCCTTGAATTTGCCTTACTTTTTTTAGAAATGGAGATATCGCTTTGACAAGCACAACTCTAAGTTGGGCATTTCGTGCAGAAATTATGGTAAATCGACTATTTGTGCTCACAAAAACGACAAAATAAACTCCAACTGACTTTTGAACACGCAAAAATACCGCAGTAGATCACTGAAACCAACCATAAAAATAACTCGTAGAAAATAATATTCGCCGAAAATTTTGCATCAGAAATAAACGCCGGAAAAAGTCCGCCGAATTTTCCAAAAATACGAACCGAAAATTCAACCCCTATACCGCCGGATAGCGTCGCCGGTCGGCCACCTGGCGTCCGGCCTAGGAAGAGGCCCACCATGGAGATGGGAGGACTGGCCCTTTTCGTTACCCCAATCTTTCTTAAAATAAAGTTGCCCTCTCTCTCTTTCTCTAACCCTTACACTGGTGCAAACAGAGCATCCCAGAGCCGTTTCGAAGCGAAGGGCGCACAAGGCGCGAGGCATGGCCTCCGTGCACGCGATGGTCACCTGAAGAAATAAGAATGCAAATTTATTCTCACGAAAAGAAAGGCTTCAGTAACCGTCTCACATCTCTGTGAACACCTCGACCGCGCCGTGAGGAAAGGGATGAGGGAGGGAGCGAAAAAGAAAAAAAAGGGAAAGAGGTGTTGTAGTGGAGGGCTCCGGAATAGTTTCGACCACCTGACGATCTTTAAGTAGTGAAATCTCACAGCACACGGATCACCCGACGGCGAGTGGAGAGCTGCGCGTATTTGGCGGCGGAAAGTGAGCGCGCGCCCCACCCCTAGGCTAAGCGCCATGGAGGGGAAAAAAAAAAAACACTCCATGCTCAGTGCCCACCAGGGGCGCTGCGAATTTTTTACGAGCGTCGTGAGGGTTCGCGGCGGATCCCATCTTGGAAACTGCACTCGCTGTGAACGAAACAGTACACGCCGCTTGCTCCTCTTGGTTGACTGGGCAGGGTCCTTTCACGTAGTTCATAATAGTCGCACGCTGGCGCAGCAAAGGTGTCAATTAGTGATGACATGAGCTGCTGCATTACTTTCCCACAGTATAGACAAGAGAGAGAGTAAACGTTAAAAGAGGAAAGACGTGGCTGTGATTCTCGTCTCCTCTCGCTGTGCATGATGTTGATCGTTTACAGCCTTTACTTACTTTTTCCTCTTGGCATCACCGTAGTACGCTTTCGCGCATGCGTATCGTGTCAGCGCACGTGCCATCTTTCTGGACAGCATCCCGGCTTTGTTCCCGACTCTTGTTCTCTCCGGCAGCAAATTTCCGCCTCGCTATTGCGTCAGCCAAGCTGAGTGGAAGGATGCCTCCCCTCCCTCATTCGGCTGTAGACAGGACTTATCCACGGCGCCTTTTGTTTTCTCTACCCTAGTTTCGCCTTTTCTGCTGTAACGGAGGCATTCCGCCTTGTTCAACTTGCAGCATGCGATGCGCGGATAGCGATACTCGGTCATAATCCCGTTCCGAAGCACGGTGTGATAACCGGCCAATCAGCTACTTTTATTTTCGCGCGCTCTTTAGTTCAGTTGGACGCCGAGCTCGATGCCCTACGTTTCTCCAGAAGAGCTGAGCGGAAGTTGCGGTGCTCCACAGCGCGCTGTTAGAGCACGCAACTGATGACATAAACTGATCGCTGGGAGTTCTAGTGCCTGGTGGAAAGCGAGAAATTCTTACGGGGTAAGCATGTGCATTCCACGAGGCGGCTTAAGCATATCGAGAGGTATGCCTGTATACTGATGCAGTGGTGGGGACAGGGAGAGAAGCCCTCAGAGACTGGAATTATTAAATATGGACAAAGGCGAAGCGCAGGAACAGCGAAGGCTAAATGAAATTGATCATGGGATGAAGTCTCGTCGAGAAAACAATGATAATCATGATGACGACGGCGAAACGAGTGAATTCACCGGTGAGTGCATGTGAGGAAAATGTTCGGTGTCGGGCGTGTGCGAGCATGTGCACCAGTGCCGTTTGGTGCTTAACACTACTTTCAGCGTCGAGATTGGAAATGAAGTGTTTTCGAGGATGAAATGCCTCTTGGCGCTAGCCGGCCGCCGCGGTGGCTCAATGGTTACGGCGCTCGACTGCTGGCCCGAAAGACGCGGGTTCGATCCCGGCCGCGGCGGTCGAATTTCGATGGAGGCAAAATTCTAGAGACCCGTGTACTGTGCGATGTCAGTGCACGTTAAAAAACCCCAGGTGGTTGAAATTTCCGGAGCCCTTCACTACGGCGTCCCTCATATCATGAGTCGCTTTGGGACGTTAAACCCCCCATACACCATAAACCATAAACCATCTTGGCGCTAGCCGTGTGCGATTTCACAGCAGCATTGTGATGGAAGCAAATGCATGGAATAAAAAAAAATTGACAGCCGATTATACCATGGTGGATATATTGCGAAATTTGAGCGCAGCACTTCACACGCCACCTGCCAACTCTTGCAGGTTGCGTGTTAGGCTGCTAGTCACCCTCCGGAATCTTCCCGTGCCAGCCGCCTTCCAGTTGTCCATTCCTCCACTTTCGCCGCGGCAGGTGGCGCTTCGATCTGCTACTGCCTGCCACGACTGGCAGGTGTCGTGCTACGCCGACTACGCGGAACGCAGGAACGGCCGCCCTGAGAGCTGAGCTCTAAAACTCAATTCCGCTCAGTGTCTCAGATGTTTGCCAGACTAAAGAGACGATCTGCTGTGCGAACCACTGAGCCATCTTGACATTGCGGACTGTAGGGGTTTTTGAAAGAAGCTAGGATGTGCAGTCTCATCTTCTGGAAATAAGCACGCATCGCGGAGGATGTAGGTGCACGTGTACACAAGTACGGCCCTAACCGCAGCTTATCGTGAAGCGGAGGTGTTGTTGTTGTTACCCTCATACAATGGCACATGCCCACATAGGGGGATTGGCCAAGAATGGGGGGGGCACAGAGAGTTTTTCAGGTAAATACTTCCTGGACGAAAATAAAATGAATGCTAAGGAAGGAAGAAGTAAACAAGAAGGAAAACGGAAGTGTCTGAGGGAAGGTGTGTAGTCACTTCGTTGTCATCTGCTTCTAAAAGAAGCAGATATGGTTTATGTGACTAATGACGGTTTGTCGGCATATCCGTAGTGCAGGAGAGGAACACTCTGCGGCAAAAAAAAAAGTAAATTGTGGCGTAACTGGGGTTTAATGCCCCGAAGCGACACATAGGCTATAGGGGACGCCGTAGTAGAGGGCTCCGGATTAATTTAAGCCACCTGGGGTTCTTCTAAGTGCGCTGTGTGGCGTCGCCACTGTGGCCGGGATACTCTCCAACGATCTCGGGATTAGCAGTTGAACACCAAAGCCACTGAGCAACCGCGGCGGGTGAAGACTGTATATGGTGCGCACATCAGAGATTAGGAGTACCAAAGCAGTGATAGAAATGAGGTGCATGTGTATGACAGTGCATGGGCACGCTGCCTATTCTGTGAGCAAGTTTTTCATGCCTACATATTTAGGATGATGGTTAGGCGATTAATTAAACGAAATACTACTACATACGACGAATTTGGTGAAAAAAAAAAAGAATTTACTGGACGTTTCTGGAGATGCGAATTTCAGTGTAATCTGGGGTTGTCTGAAATTGTGATGCCTAGCGGATTTTTTTTTTAGTGTTTAGAAGTACAGGGTATGCATGCGACCACCACGCAAGGCCACACGCGGTTGCTCATTCATCCATATAAAGCGGGCGCCCGGCGCGACAGGCGCAGCCAGGGGTGACGTGTGAGGGTGGGGAATTGGGGTGCGCCGTTGGCAGTATTGGAGTAGCCGGGTGCAGCATACAGTCATAGGGTGAGGCGTGCGCAGACGATGCCGACGACGACATGGCTTCCCCCAATGCGGTACGCACAGCTACGCTGTAAAAAAAAATGAAGGAAATATCGCACTCCATTATTCTCCTCCGACGGAAAGTCAGCACGGGCGCTTTTTGGCGAGCCAGGTGACTAGCGCACTGATTCTACGAACTTCAGTATCTACCAACGTTGAACCCGATTGCGGCACAATATTGCATGTAGCATATCGTTTAATATACAGTTGTTCGTAGCCATTTCATAGGGGCTTTTTATTTCTCCGAAACTGGTGGCGGCGCATAACTTGAAAGAAAACGCCATTTTCGAGAGACAAGCAAAGGAATATTGCCTCAGTGATTCTGGAACAGTCCATCCCCATACCGCCGAAAGCAAAACTCGATGCGGAAGGTACTGCCACGCATTCAGCGCTGCGCCCTCGCAACTTTGTCGCGTCCTATTATGAAGGTACGTTTTTAGAGCATGATGGCCACGACCAGACAAGCCGCATTGTGTGTCCGGTCCACCATTCCGATCCCGGCAAGCGCATGCGAACTCGCCACCTTTTTGCAGGAAAGGGACGGGCAGCCAAAAGTGGCTGCCTGGGTCCGGCCGCGCATGCGAATCTGAGGCTAAGCGAAGCATCTCGCCACGACTGCAAGACGGCTGCGGTGTGATAGCATGCGCTTGTCTGAAGCCTGCACAGCAGCTGAGACTCGTCCACGACGCGCGAGCAGGCGTTGACAGCGTGGAGTGCACTTGTGTTCCTTGTGTTTAGCGCACTGCTAATGAGACTGTTTTGAACGTCACTATGCATGCGTACGTGGTTTCAAATTGCATTGCATTTAAGCGATAGCGTTATAAACTATTCTTGCTTGGACAGACCGAGTCTGAAGAGCAAAATAGCCTAAAAATCAAGACTACGTCACGCATATTTGTAACTTGAAGCAACGTCAGGTTTTAACGTGTGGGATAACACCAAGCAACGTCAAGCATACTCCGCGTTGTATGACGTCTTCCGGCATATCTACCTGTCTTGTGCTAACAAGCGCTTCATGTCTGCGGAGAAGTGTCGAAAAGCTGCCGGTACATGAAGGCGAACGCGCATTGGCTCCCTCCACACTCATTCATCGTTGGGCGACGTGACGTCACGGAACAAATGATGCGAAGACAAATCGCTTTATTTTCAATAATATAAAGGAAAGCGGCAGATACAGAGACCAGCAAATAGCAATGGCAGGCATATAACCCGACGTAAAAACGTAAGAAAACAGGTATATTGCGCATTAACGAAAAGCAGATTTACAGGAAAAAATACTACTACACGTCTTTGGAGATGGCGCGCACAAAGTAAACTTAAATAACTTCAAGCAGTCACGGTCCTTTCATTTCTTGCTTACCTAAAAAACGCAACATGGAACCACGCAAACAATAGTAGCTCGGTCCACGGTGCGTCGCTGCAGTGCTATACGTTTAGCATTGGGGTATGCCAGTATACAGGGAGTATTTTGCGATAGTCCGTTGTAAACATCAATTCACGTTTTCTTGGTGGTTTGATCGCACGGTGACGCCAGTTATGGGAGGAATCAAAAGTGGCGGCTGTGGTCTCAATGCAACACACCTCCAAGCGAGTTGTCTTCGCAGGCGTGCGTTTGCGAGGCCAATTTTTTTTTCTTCTGCCAAGTGCACACACTACGTATGGCTCCGCTTTGACAGCGTCAGAATGTATCTTGGTCGCAAAAGGCACAACTTGTTACCGACTAATTTAAAATCAGCGCGCTAAAATTTATACCGCTAACCCAATCAGCAGTAGTTTCTTCCAGCTTTCGAGGCATCGTCGTTAGGGTTTGTCATTGGCGGCGGACAATTTTCTTGGGCGATTTTGTGGGTAACTCTGAAGTGAAAGGACTGTTCTTGTGGTCATGGCTGCGTCTACGAGACTGTGCTGTATGCCGGGAAGTCCAGCCGATCGCTGCTGTATCGAAGGAGAGGCGCCCCTTTTCCTACAAGCTTGCTGTTTAGAAAAAAGCGAGGACATGAGCCTTGGAACGGACCTATCTCGGCAGCAAATACCAGGCGTATTGCTCGTCCGTCAAAACTAAAACAGACGACTTCACATGTCGCTTCATGTTTCGCATGCCTCTAAGTTCTAAAGACTCTTCTCTTCGCAGGGCCCATCATCAGCAGCAGCGTCGTGAAGACCCTGGGATTCCGAGCGTAAGAGCACTTTTTTTGTCGCACGGCCCGGCGAGCCGACGGTGAGCGGTTTTTTTCTCCGCAGGCTGCTGTACATGACGGCCACGGTGTGCTTCGTGTACTCGCCGGTGATGTTCGTGCTGAAGAACCCGCCGGGCCGGCAGGAGAACCAGTCGCTGCTTCTACGCAGCGGCTCTTCGGATATACGGTACATGAGCTACGCCAATGAGGACGACTCCCCGGAGCAGCAGCAGCAGCAGCAGCAGCAGCAGCAGCAGCAACAGCAGCAGCAGCAGCGCTGAAGCAAATATTTAATAAAGGGGGCTCGGCTCACGCCTTGGCCGGCCCGGACCACCCGGCTGTTTTGAGCTCTGTCGAAGTCACGGGCGTCTGCTTGGCGCCGTTAGACAGCACGGCGGTCTCTTGCACGGCCACTTCGGCCGGCGGTTCTTCCGGCCTGCCCAAGCGCGACGCTCGCAGTGCGGCCATGTACACGCTGTGGCCGATCTTCATGAAAACCACGCACGAGAGCGGCGTGACGGTGTAGTCGGGCACGAAGCTGCCTCTCTCGAGCGCGGGCAGGCCGAAGTAGGAGAAAGGCCCCGCCTCGAACACCAGGCTCTCCTTGCCCACGGTGACGCGCACGCGCCCTTCGAGGATGACGGTGAAGAAGTCGCACGGCTTGCCCGCGTCGAAGATGTTCTTGCCGGTGGACGGCTTGAGCGAGAAGAAGATGTTCTGCGCCATCAGGCGGCGCAGCACGGCGGGCGTCACGAACTCGGAGGTGAAGGCGCGCACGCCCGTGCTCAGGAACTGGTAGGTGGCGAAGGCCAGCTGGGCCGAGACGACGTTCTTCCCTTGCTGGCCGCTGCCGATCTTGAGGAAGTCGCTGAAGTCCTGCAACAGCTGGGCGTCCTTGCGCCGCTGCTTGCGCCGGTTGTCCACTGCGGAGAAACAATAGCCGGCGGTCAGCCGTGTTGCAATGATCTCGTCACTGAAACCTTCGTCCGCAACGCAGATATTTGCTAACGCTCGGCTGTAACTGTGCTAGATTTACTACCGAGCAGGTCTGGCTAAGGCGTTTGAAGAGACAATGGCAATGGTCAGATTACGCTGAAAAAGATAACATCGCACATTTATTCCTGTGCATATGCATTCACGTAGGGGGTGTCGACCTCGACCAAAAAAAAAATGTTAAGCCTATCCAGGCTTGTGCATTCAATCCTCAAAAGCAATAAAAGCGGTCATTCTAACTCACTCAGGACGTCGGTCTCGTCGATGATCTCGGATTGGATGATCTCCTCGATGACGTCCTCCAGCGTCACCAGGCCCGTCACGTGGTAGGCGGGATCGCGGTCCTCGGCCTGCACCACCTGGCGCACAAAGGCCATGTGGGAGTGGCCCTTCTTGAACTCGCGCAGCAGCGAGTCGAGAGTCTCGTCTTCGAACACAAAGCTGAGCGGGTGCTTGTAGAATGTGCACACGGTCGCCAGCGGAATGGCGTCGTCGGGGTCCACGAACGTCAGGTCCTTCGTGTTCAGCAGCGACACGATGTTCTGCTTGCTGCCGTCGTAGACGGGGATGCGGGTGTAACCGCGTTTGACGATTTCGCTCATGGTCTCGAAGTCAAGCACCGCGTCGTACGGCAGCATATAGACGTCCTCGATGCGTGTCATGATGTCGGCAGCAGTCTTCTTGGTCAGCTCGAGGGCGCCAAATATGATGTTGAGTTCTTCGTTCTCGAGCTGCGCGTAGTCCTTGGTGATACGAAGGTATTCAGTGAGTTTCTCACGGTCGAAAACATTGCCGATTTCTTCCCCGAGCACACTGTCTAGAAGTTTCGAGATGGGCCACGAGAGAGGGAAGGTGATTATCATAAACAATTTGGTTATCAAGATGGTCCTCGCTCCTATGGCGAGCCCGTATCTGGAGCAGATGGCCTGCGGAATAATCTCTCCCAGCATCACAATGCCCAGGGTGGACAGAAGCACGGCGACGGGCCCCGAGCTCAGCATCTCGTCTAGCAGTATGGTGAAGCTGCTGTTGACGCACACGTTTCCCAGCACCAGCGAGCAAAGGAGGTAGTTGCCGCGGCGCCGCAGCGGCAGAATTTTGCGCGCGTAGTCGCGTTCCTCGGGCGTGCCGCACGACTCGATCACCTTGAGTTCGGTTTTGTCGAGCGCCATTAGGCCGAGCGTGAGCCCGCTGAAGAGGCCCGACCAGACTAGCAGCGTTCCGACGAGCAGCAGGTTGAACCAGAAGGGGACAATCGTAGACTCGCCCTCGAGCGTGACTAACGGGTCGGCGCCCTGGTGCACCCAGCGGCCGGCAAGCGACACGCACACATAGTACAGCCCCGCGTGGGGCAGCCTGACGGTGACCCTTGCGCCCAGGCCGCCGTGCAGCGGCTGCAGCCCCCGGGTTTCGATGAGCACCTGCTCGCGGCACAGAACTCCACGGATGGACCTCTCGGTGGTGAGCGTGATACGCGTGAGCTCGGAAAAGTGGGTGCCCAGCAGCAGCAGCAACACCTCCTCGTCCACGGGCAGCACTGCGTATCCGCCCTTGCTGGTGGACACCATCTCGCCGCCACCGCGTACACCCGACACCACGGCTACGTTCGGGTCACCTGCGCTGCGAAGCCGCGCTTGGACCAACGGCGCCCGCGGCCCAGAGGCGGAGGCCTACTTACGCAGTCAGGCTGACAGCGCGGCCTTGATGGACCCAGTTGTTGCCGTTTCGCAGACAGAAGAACCAGCGGCCCTGCCACGGCAGCACGACCGTGGTGGAGCCGTTGCCGTCCATGGACGATCGCGGCATCGCACCTTCCTGCTTGCAGGTGCTGCCGCGTTCTGCGTCGCGTGATGTGAAGCTGACCGGCTCGCGGGCCAGGCCCGAGCCCAGCAGCAACAGCGATGTCTTCTTGCCCACGGACACGGGCTCGTCCGTACTCCAGCGTCCATCGCGGCCCAGCACCAGCACGCCGTCCACAGTGGCGGCCACCGCGGCAGCCGCCGCCGCGCCCAGGACCATGAGCAAGGTGCTGGGCGCTACCATCAGACACTGGTCATCCCGCTGGCGACGCCCAGAGGCGCGTCTCCTGGGCGGCCGGGCGCGCCTGCTCGCTCGGCTGCCGTGGCACCGCCTGCACGCCCAACAGAGCAGCCGCTCAGAGCCACCTCTTCGAGACATGCACACGGTTTGCGCCCGGAGGAATCGCACCAGCGGCCTTGTCCGCACGGGCACTACGCACCGCCATGCAGGTCAGTAGCCGGCGCCCTCGAGTATAGAGCTACATATCTCTAAGGCGTGGATCGGACGCCGGCGCCATGACTTTCCCCGTCTTCGTTTTCTTTGGCGGCACCACTGTGCGGCCTGCGTTTCCATCATTTGTTTGTTATTGTGCCGGACCAGGGCACGACACTTGCATCGGGTCTCCCAAGCAGTTTTTTTTTTGTCTGTTTCTTCTAACTTGCCTAGTTGTCCTTTAGCTATTGCAGTAATTATGGACGCATCTGAGTGTGCTTAGCCTATTCATTGCAACAGTGAATCTGGCAGCGCCTTGAAGAATAAGAGATATGCTAGGCAAACGAGGCGCCAAGCGTGCATATTAATCGTATGTCATTTCTTTTTTAACAGGATTTTTGTTCATGTAATCTATTCCTCAGAGCGTTGTTTTCTCGGTTCGCGAATTGCAGCCTTGAGAAAAAAACTTTAAGTGGAAATTCACTCATATGCATGCAACAAGTTCTGTTTCGTCATCTAAAAATTTTAAACAGAGACCGTGAAGGACAACATAAGCGCTGACTGGCAACTGGCACTTTTTTTTGTCTTGCTCAGTAGCATAAGTGGCCAAGAACGAAGAGAAAGACAAACGAAGGGGTGCACTGTCACTAAGGCAACTACAACAACAAAAACTGGGTGCTTGAAAAAAAATTCGAGACTGAAAAAGAAAGGAAGCAAGAAAAAAGGCAGTTGATGGTGAGAATGGGCATATTGACAGTTCGCAGGTCACTGATACTCTTAAATGAATGGCTAATAGGCGCCGCACATTTATCTGAATCTGCGAAAAACGGAGAAACAATTTTTACAAGAAATTCGCAGTAAATGTGAGACAAAACACAAAAAATATTGCGAAAGGTACATTTGCCAGGGAAACGGGGCGCGTTGCCAAATGAGTAAAATAACTGAAGAAGGAAGAACGCCTAAAAAGCGCACAAATGAATAGAATAACGGGCCTTGCGCAAACGAACGCTGGCCAAATGAACTGGTTTTCAGAGCATATCATCTGAACTTACGTAGTAATCACGGTTATGATCATGATTTGATTTTAATAGCGCGCAGCTTTGGCCAAAGAGCGTCATGGTACAAAATGGCTTCGTCCACGCCAAGTGGGGTCAAAGAACAATTTTCCAAGAATTTCACCCTAGAGAAGCAGATCACCAAGCTAGGGGAAGGCTCGTACATATTGGAAACCGGTGGGTAACCGGCGGTACTGGGGCTCGAACCCCACACCTCCTGCATGTAAAGAAGATGCTCAAACCACTGGGCCACCGCTGCGGTTTGCAAATTGCCGTTAGCCTCTACATGAAAGTAGCTAAAGGGCTATAAAAGGAAAGCTGTAAACCTTTCTCAAATCTCCGTAGTAAGAGAAAAATCCATGATGCGCTGCTCATCACCATCATACCAGGTCGGCGGTGTATATTTCTGGCGGCGTTTTGACACTCATTCCACCTAGTGGGGTTTCTCTAAATCACTGAATCCCAATCAGCATTGTTTTCCGCGCGAATAAATTCGGGGGCTCTGCTGTTAAACACACTTTTCGCATGAACACTAAACTTACGTTCAGATTGGCAAACAGTGCTGATGAAAGTGTGCTACTAAGTAGAAACTTACACTTGTTGGCCCATCGTTCACAAAACAACGGAGCTGCAGAAAAGAGCCATAGATGAGACGTCGACAACAAGGTGCTCGTTTTCAACATTTCTTCTCCGTCTCTTATTTGCTGTGGTTCTACTGTTTGGTGAACACTGACACAAGCCGCTTCATCCTTAAGCACGGCATAAGCTTCAAAAGCTCTACTCCTCCGATGAACTTTGGAGGAGTAGACCAGCGAGGCAGAAATGGCTCCTCAGCAGCAACATCCAGATGTTCAAAAAGAGACAAGTGAACGGCAAGAGACGCAGTGTTTGTATCGCTGGATGCACCGCCGGCGTCGGCTGGCGAAGCGCTTCAGCGAAACGACGGTTCCGTTGGACGTGTACCGCCTTTGCCAAAAGTAACCAAGCCGTGGAGGCATGTTTCTCATGCGTGTAGCAAAGCACTTGCGGCACCCCTTAATCTCCAAATCTGTGTCAGGTAAGGAGAACCCTGTCTTCACCTCTCGAGACCTGTTGGTGTGTGGGGCTACCGAAAGGGCTCCACTATACGGCGGCTGAGAAGCGGGCCCTGTCTCCCGGTGACTTTTGGCAAAGAAGGTACGTAACGGCTTTCGCGACAAGCCTCGCAGACAGACATTTCACCTTGACGCCGGATGCTGAACAGGCGATCCACACGTCAAAGCTGCGCTGTGCCAGCCACCTCATGCCCTTGGCTACGACGGACGTGAACATTGCGTTGTACGCGGCTTCAGGTGCATGACAGTTCTGGCACATGGGGCAAACGTGAGAAAACAGCCCATTTTGCTAGACGGTACTACGTGGGAAGAATGCTGTAGCGACTCTGCCATTAAAAGCTGCCAGCCTGTTCAGGAAATCATTCGTTTCCCCAGAAACGGTAATGTGTTGATGCAGTTTTTCCTTCGGCTGACTGCAACTACGTCGCTAATACGCTAACGCAAAACGCAATTAACAAGGGCCGAGGGGCAGCCTCTGACAGCTAGGCAACGTTTAGACGATGGGACGTTTTGCCTGACGGTCGAAGGTTTACTTGTACCAGTCTAAATGCGAGGAACCGCTTCATGTCGGCAGTTGACTTATAAAAAGGAAGCAGCCTCTCCGACTTCTGTCCCAGAGGTCGCGCTGCACCAAAAGTACCGTGCGCTGTGCTAGCCAGTAAAGCAGCACGGTGAGCAACCTAGGTATATAGAATTACAGATGTGGCTGGTTGATTGTACATCTTGAAGATATGAGGCAAGCTCTACTGATGCACAAAACGAACAAACGATACACACACAGAAATGATATACAGGAAACGTTGTGCGCGAACTATATATCGTTTATCGCTTAGCGGCATGGTTTTCTTCATGTTATACAGCATATGTCATGCACACATTAGTTAAAACCCAAGCAAAAAGATAATAGAACATGTCCTCCAAGTAAGAACAGTCGTGAACCCGACGTCTCTTGCAATCTTATCCTTCCGGCTGTTCCCTTTAACACGGCCTACATCAGCCGGTGTCAGTGTCACTGAAGGAAATATTTGAGCTCGACAAGTGAGTTCGGCCACAAAATGAAGTGAGTAATCGAAGCAGCCCGCTGCAGGGCACGGCGTTGATTCGCTGGACTTACCGTTACTCGCAGACACGCGAGGGTTCCTTCAGCGAAGTCGGTGCTCTTCTTGCACAAATCCGACGGTTTTCGTAACATCGCTCAACATTCGAGAGCGCCCCATTTATGCCTCGCTCGCTTATCTGCACTCAACCGATAAGCTGATTGTGTGGTGCCCTCATCGAGATCATTGAATGAGCCTGCAACCAAACGCGCGCATCAAAGGCGCTGTATACTGAAGTGTTGGCACAGGTCGAGAAGGTTGGGACGGCCAGGTCTCCTCTCTTTCCCTGGTCGCTTTCCACGCTCGTGCATCACTATCTCCTTCCTTCAGATATACGCATTTTGTTTCCGGTCACAGTGTGCTATCATGCGGCCCTTCGCGCTGTGCGCTGACGTTGCGTCTGACGTAAGGACAGCCTCAGCATTGACCTGATTCGCAAAGCTGCTCAGTACGCAAGACAAGTTTGTGACAAGTGGGAGGTATATCTATCGTCCTGCTGATGGTCACTACACGTTGCGTCTGGAGAGCCGGTGGTCATCATAGTCGGCCTAACAACGTCCACTGCAGGGCCGAGGCCTCTACTGCCGATCTTCATTTAGCTCGCTCCTGCGCTGGTCATGGCCACCATATACCCTCCAAATTCCTTAAACTCGTATCCCTATAGCTGACTAGCTGCCGCCCCCAGCTAAGTTTCTTTTTTCATTCCACTGTTCCCGCAACAGGCCACAAGTTATCTATTCCTCGCCTGTTCTCATTCAGGTCAATTTCCTCCTTTGCTTCAGCTCAGATGCCATCAACTTTTCAGGCGGGGCGATGAGGTTACGAAGGCTGCTGGGATATAGTGGCTGCGGCTGTCGAGGAAAGAACTAATTGGAGATCAGTGGGGGAGGCGCATGCTTTAGTAAGAAGGCGTGAAATAGTTTACCAGCATCTAAAAAGGAACTGCAAGTAAAAGTATAAAAGGCTTGTAGATATATGGCGAATGGAAGACTATGGCTCATTCACACAACCTTGCAATATAACGCGATAATTACGCCATGCTCTGTATAAGAGTCTCTCGCCGTAACCAACGTTCTCTTTTCAAGGGCTGAAGCCACCGTCAAAGAAATGACTAAAGGAACAAAGAATACCGTGAAAGGAGAGAGAAATAAAAGCGCTTTCAGGACATGTGTTTGACCTCTGCAAGGCTTAAAGCGTACAGAAAAAACGCACACACCAGCTCACGAAGGAGGGGATGACAGAAGTGGAAAAGATTTTTGAAGATAACATAGTTTTTGCAGCCAGCCCGCCTGTTGTCGAAAGCCGTGAAAGTTTTCCGGGTTTTGCAATAACAGTAGGGGCAACCTGAGCTTGAGACTTAGATCTCATGCACGGAGGAACAGTCTTCTCGCCAGGTATGCGAAGAGCGTGCATTTTAACCTACCGAACTGGAAGTAATAACGGGGAGCCAAAAGAAAAAAAAAAGCGATAATTCCACAACGCATGACTTGTGCTCGGTTACGTGTGAGGAGTTCAAAGGGGCTGGGTAGGTGCAGCACCCTGGATCACGCCTGTCGAACTCTGAAAAATAAAACTCGATGCTTCTGAGGAATTTTAATAGCAAAACAATTTAAATTTCGCTACTTTAGCGCGATGGCCATTTTTCTTCCTACCGCGCATTTTAAAGGGCCGCCAAGTGCGTAAGAAAAATTACGAATATCTTCAAGACACCGGTGAGGCGCTTGGATGCCCACAATGATTAATACATACGCAGCAGCAATCTGGATATTAGTTGCCGCGCTTGTAGAAACAGTGGAGGCCCTGCAAAGAAGGCCACAGCCGGCAACATACGGCAAGGAAGCGCCATTGGGCACTTTTACACGGAAACTAATGGAGCGAGGTATTGGCGTCGACCGAGCATTCAATTTTGCGTGGCTGTAGCTTCTATACTACTCTGCATACCTAAATTTCACAGAGCATGTATAGCGGCACTTGAAAGCGACTACCTTATTAGCGTCAGTGACTCCCCCCCCCCCCCACTCGTGACGCGTGAGGACGACTATGACTTCGTTAGGTTATGAAAACGCTCAAGCAGCATGAGGCGCCTATCGCAAGCGCGCAATACCTGTTGCGTGAGAACGTACTGATAGTGCTTGCGAAACCCGCCTTGGTCCTCGGCTCTCTGCCCCACTTTTGTGGGTGAGCTTATGTGAGTGCGGGTAAAGTACGTTCTTCAGCAATGTTTCGTGACATGTGGAGCACTTTCGTCAGGTAGCAGTGGTAGCAGTGGGAAATACGAAGCCAACTTCGCGTTGAACTAGAGCCGTTATTATTCAGGTGAGCACTTGCTAAGCAATAGCCTTCGCACGACGCTGTCTCGTAGCATCCCTTTATCGCATCCTCTTGAGTTGCGCTCAAACGTAAAGTGTTCTTAACCCTCTTGCAAGCGTGTAAAGAGCTCAGTGGAGCGCTCTATCCCCGTTGAAGGGGCGAGTCTTACTCGAAGGCAACGCTGCAGCCCTTGCAGAAATGTGGCCGTCGCATGTTTGTTTATTTAGCGACCGCTGTTTCGCTTCCGCCTAGGGAAATAAAACAGAAGAATACCAGCCCGTAAGAATGCGGTCGATTAGCATATCTGCGTCGTCAGTGGTCAGAAGCGCGCCCTCATCACGCCGTATCGCGTTTACCGGAAGTGCTCGGCTTTCACGCGCCGCTCAGCCGTTCGTGCTTTCTCGGCACCTTTCGGGCTTCGCTTTCGCGTTGTCTGAGCCAGATGCACTCGCCAGCACGCTATAGTGTCGCGTTGCGCCGCGCATGCGCAATTGCGGAAGCCCTCTTCACGCTAAAACCAAATTAGGTTCAGCTCTTTGGCGTGCGACTGAGCACTCCTTTTACTTATGCGCGAGAGGCTTCGCTCCGAGTCTCATTACTCCGTGTGGCCAGCAACTCATTCAGAGACACTGCCTTCTTTTCCAGCGAATGCAAGGGACAAATCGCGGTTCAGCTCTGTTTTATCTTCTTCCGAGAACTGCGTACTTATTGCAGCGCCTTGCGTCATAATGCGTCATAATTTGGTGTCACGGCAGGCAGAGGGAAGTTTTCTTTTATTTCACTTCACCATACGTCAGCAATCCAGCGGAGAGCTGTCGGAGACCTATTACACTCTGCGCAACTATACTTTTGCCCACCTGCCCTGTCCTCATGTGGGCAGTCCCAATTATGAATCGATCAAGGATTTATTCCCCAGCTGCTGTCTCGTAGTGCCGATTGGCACTACGAAATTACTTATTAGCCAACGGTATACTCGAACAGAAAGAACGACACTTGCGCGAATTAAACTGCCACACGCCCGCTTTCTTTGAACAAGTGTACGTAGTGACGCCTTTAGAAAATTGCATACAATTTCGCTTCTGGTTCTTCTCCCACCCCCCTCAAACAGCACGCAGAGACCGCTGAGAAAGCCCAAAGGTCCCACAAGCGTGAACATCAGTGATCGGTCAGGCGGCAGTTGAGGCAGTCGTCGGCCGATCTTTGGCTTTACACATGCGCTTATAGACCTTGTCCGGGAAAATTCCGCGCCCCGTGCTACTCGGGAGGTGGTCGCAGTTGCGCCAGCCACGCTGCCTGTTGTCGGCTGAAATAGAGAGAGAGAGATGCAGAGGGCATCACCACGCGCAGAGTCACCATGCAGCTGAGCAGTGCAATCATCCGCCTCTGCATGTTTCCAGACTAAGGCGCCCGAGAACAGAAGACGTACGGCGCTTATGCCATGGGTCGGCGGGCAGAGAAGACGCTGACCGGACGCGACCTGTTCGCGTCCGTTGCACTAATTCGCTCAGGGGCTCCCTGCGTACACTTCTTTTCCTTTCATACACCGCCCGCGCCGAAAGTCCTTGCCAGCATGCGCCATTTTGCCCAAGCCCCTCTGGGTTCACTTATTTATTTATTTATTTTACAGGTACTGCCAGCCTTATTATCAGGCCTTAGGCAGGAGTGGACAACACAAATCAACAAATTCAGAAACAGCAAAATCAGCAAACAAGATACAGGACGCTGAATGATAAATCAGAACAAAAACAAAAACACAAGATAGTATTTACAACATGAGTGTCATTTTGATGAGGGGGAGCCACATGTCACTCAGGACTTACGCGCAAGTGCGCAGAGGAATGAGGAAACCGTTGGGCAGTCAACTGTGTCGGCGGATAATGCATTCCAATCGCAAATAGTGCGCGGAAAATAGGAATTTTTAAATGCGTCCGTCCTGCACGAAAAATCCAGGACTTTTTTGGTGTGATATGAGCGCGTAGATCGGCGGTTAGCTGGCAGAATGTATGAACTTTTGTCTATTCCCAATTGGTTATGATAGAGTAAATAGAAAAATTTCTTCTTTCCGGCTGGCCGCTAAGTGTCGCTGGGGTGCGTAGGTGTTCCCAAAGCATGCATTACTGAAGACGCTCCCATTCGCTCCTTCGATTGGGATTCTTCTCCCATTTCCTCCAAATTCTTTTTTCCTCTCTTCCGTGAGATTCTTAAAACAACCAAAAGAGCATGAAAAGGAATTACATAAAGGCACGCTCTTGAATTCTCCCTTTATTCGGGGCCTTCGTCCACTGTTGGCCGCACTATGGGCAGGACGGCACAGCCGCCCAAAGTCCGGACTCACACCGCCACGGGCGCAGATAGCAGTGCTTTTGTTGTTCCTTTATTTTTATTTTAAAAGCCTGCATTACCGGTTATCACAGAGAAGCACGGCCCCTTCTCTCCCGTCTCTCTACGTCTGCCGGAATAAGGCTGGATTCCCTTCCGGTGAACACCACTCGTTCTCTCTATAGCGGGCTAGGAGACCGTGTATCGGGAAGACGAAGCATCGAGAACGACACTCAAGAACAATCATCCATACATCCACGAGAAATGACTGAAAATAAACGCCATTAAAAGTGGACATCGCGTATTTATTTCTTGGTGACGGTGGTAACCAATGTTATTGGGATCGCTGCAGTGCACCGAACGGGGTTCGCATTGTGTGTTAGCAATCGAAGCATGGCAGATACCAAGCACCCCAGAAAGTACGGCTCCTTGCTCCCAATGCGACGGCACATGTGGACGCCCACGGCGTGGTCCTCATAGGGCAGTCCGAGAAAATCATGCTGACCTCGACAGTAACGGGGTGTGTGTCGCTTTATACAACGTCACAAAAAGTTGGTGTTGCCGTCTCCCTCGTCCCTAACGCGCTATGGCATGAGCGCGGGGATGCCTTGCCGCACCATCGGACGACGTGTACAGAAACGTGGCACGCTGCCAAACGGAAGCATTTAGTGATCGAGAGATCAGGTGGTTTTCTCTCTTTCGCTTACCGACCTTGAGGCGCCGCAGCTGTGTACCGCCGGTGAAGTCACCTGACAATGACGTAGTTTTCAGCGCGCCCAGACGCCGCGGTCGGTGGCGAGTGTCACACGAACCGCTCTCGCTACGAAACACTTGTTGAGGAGAGAAGGTGAACAGGGCTAGCTGTGACTATTACCAGAAAGCAGAAAGAAAACCAGCGCAAAAGACGGAAACACAGAACAGGAACACGGGACGACGCTCCGTCTTGTTTTCTTTCTGCAATCATTTACCGACTCGCCCAACTCACCACACTACCGTACCAGAAAGCAAGGCTCAGGAAACTTTAAAGGGAAGCTGAAAAGGTTTTCAAATCGCATGAAACGCTGTGGTCGAGAAAGGACCTAGAAAATCATGTGTGTAAATTGTTTCCCGATTCCATCCGCGAACAGAGCTGCAATCGCTTCTTAAAAACCCGCCGCCGGCACGCCCTTGTCGCTTCCGGAAGCGCCGGGTGGGGGGACGGCAGAGACGGAGAACTGGCGGAAGTGGCGCCATTCACGGAGAGTCGGCCGGCCGTCCGGCTGCGCTTGCTTCGCTGCGGCCCGCGTTTTGGCGAACCACAGATCAACGTAATCTTCTGCCAGTGGCGTTTACTTTCTCTCGTTCGGGCGTTCCCTGTAATGCTTCAAGCCTGTATATTAACCAGTTTTGGCATGGTACTTCTTTCGAACAGCGCTCAGCACACAGCGTGGTAGAATCCGTCGGTTGTTCTCCCCAAGCCTCTACCACGTTAACCAGACAATCTGGTGGCACGCAGCATGCCGAAGCTGCCTGCACAAAATATGTGCATCAATATTTCTCTTTTCGCTATATTACTTTCTTACCTGTTTGTGAACTCTTTGCCTTTTCCAGCTGGTTGACATCCATGCTGAGCTAAGGCCACTTCCAGCACTGTCTTTGAGGCACACAGTCTTAAACTCTTTTGAGCTCGTTACGCACTGTGTGCCTTTTGGCTTTTTCCTTATTGCTTGCACCTCGTGTCAGCACAAGCAATTCTCTTCATCTTTCATCAGCGCGGAGCACATGCAGCTGCACCTAATTGAACAAAAACCTATTATATCAACCTAATATACCTTAACATTGCAAACATTTGGATTCTTGAACGCTTGGTCACGGCTGGCGATCGACAATAGCGCCACAATTCGTGCAAATTTGTTCTTGAGTCAGAACGGCAGTGTTGTCGAGCCGCGGTACGCATGCATGTATGTCATCCACAAGTAATTCTGCTGGTTATCTCGATACGCAACAGCAGCAACTATATCTCGCAGCACGCTAGTTTTGATGAGCAGCACTGCGAGCTCCGGAACGCAGTCATAATTATTGTTCAAAAGCGTGTTCAGCATGCGAAAAAAAAAGAGACAACAACGTACGGGGGTAAGTGCAGAAGAGTCATGGTTGAACAGTAGCCCGAACATGCGACAGAAGGAAAGCGCACACGGGAGCTTCCCCCCGGAGCCTCGTCTCATCGCGCTGCAGTACAGCAGTGAACCCACTACAACTCATCCAGTTTGGCATTCTTTTGTAGTTCTAAAAGGCCTTCGGGAGTAATTAGGCAAGTAACTATAAATAAATGAACAAACGAATGCTTCACCTCGCGTGACTCGTGTAAGCTTGCAGGTGATCTGAATTAGATCATGTTTACAGGCGTTACAAGAAGTTGGTGGCCAGGCTCTTATGCAGCAGCGGTACACAGCAATGTTTCGGTGCAATTGAATTTTCTTTATTGTCACTTGCACATGCACCTACACAAAAGATAAGCACGTGCCTGCACCTACGCAAAACATACGTACCAGTCGTGATTTGGTTTTCGTGTTACCCTAGTACGACGTGAAAGACCTATATTGGGTTAACGAAATTTCCGGCTTGCAGGCGCCGCCATGCGGTCACTTCTGTATTAGGTTCTTATCAGGCGGTGGTGCAAATTTTTTGTTTAGTCTGTAGTTCTCAACGATTTCGGAATAGGTTAGCACGCGCTCGTCCAGGTTCCGACAGTCCGGCGATACCACGGTTACCGGAAACCAAAGAATATGGGAATGCGCTGACTACTCCGGAGTCGACGAAGATATTGATATCAGAGAAAGCTGGGAAGCCCTGCTGCGCAGCGAAGAACCCGCTCGGCAGAAACAAGCCAATCCGCCTGGCGAAGCCGCGAAGAGAGAAAATCTTTGTTAGCCTTTACACACGAAGGCTCCGGCCCCCGCCCTCCAGACCTGCGTGCCGGGGCCGGTGAGTAGTAAGGGGTCTCCATTTCCGGTGGAAATAAAAGCTGTCATCCATCCATCCAACCAGCCGAGATTTCCAACACGTGAAAATGTCGGGACTTGACTTTCGCTGCCGGCGCACTCAGCGGCGTCGTTGGTTCCGCCGTTTTCTGAAGCTGCTGATGGCTCGAACATGTATGGCGAAAGTCCAAACTGTTCAACACTGATTGAATTATTCATAATTTCCAGAACGTAGTCCTTCAAAGCCCGCTGAAGCAACGCGCTACGCAGCAAGGCCGCCGGTGCCGGCCTGAGATCCCCGTGGATGACGTCACGACGGTCCCGGCCAATCGCTGGCAAGTGCGGCGTTCGCTCGGCGCCCTGAGGCGATGGAGCGAGTTTTCTTCTAAAAAAACAGCTTTTTGTGCTTATTTCCGCTCTCTTTAAATGAGGTATTCTTTTTCAGCGGACAAAAAGGTATATAATTACGTAGAGAACTCATTTTTTTCGAACAGTGCTTCAGCTTCCCTTTAAGGTTAATCAAGTTTTCTTCATATTCCTAAAATGAAGTAAATAAAGGTGTTTTCGTCAAATCTATATTAAAAAAGGGGCTCCGATAGGGTCACGCACTGCCAGCTGCAATGCGGCTGCAGATGTGAATTTTTGTGTTAAATCGTGACAACGCACTTGCTCGCGTGACGTAGCAAACTCGTGTAGTTCTTTCAATTTCCGAAATCACGATGGCCATTAACCTTAGTGAGGTGTCCCGCGCAGCAGGTCAGGCCTCGCACGGCTTTATATACACCCCTTGAAGCTGCGACTGAAGAATGTTCGTTTTCAGAAAATAGCTGTTAGCGATGCACCACGATGAGGATGCCACTTTGAAGCTTATAGTGGCCATACCTATCAGTAGTAAGTAGTTCGCAGAACATTGGCACATTTTCGTCTTTCTGACCGCGTCTCGTGAAACTAATGCGCGCCATATTAGGTAATAGGAAGCAGGTTTTCAGGTGCTCTTGTTATATGTTCCTTGAGTGCAAACAACCCGTCTCATGAGAAGAAAAAAAATTTAACTAGTTGCCCGATCACCACAATGACAGCTGTTTATGGCAGTGCACACTGTGGAGACACAACTGGCATCACACGTGTGACAGCTCGTTGTGCCTTCTTCCTCGACGCAAACGCCGCATCAATTTCATGCGGATTTTGGGAACATGCAGCACTCTCTCATGTTCCTGTGCCCGTCGGCATAGCTTTCAAGGACGTTTATAGCTCGGCTGTCCTCGCAAGCTACGGCTTACTCATCTTGCCTGGGCAACTATGGTGATGGGAACTGCGTCGCCGCACGTCACCACCATCCCAGCCACATATCAAAGCGCTTGCCGGCACTCGCATAGCACGCGCACGTCATCGAAGCGAGGAGGTGCAGCGCGTCCACATAGACGTACACACCCGAGTGAGCCCTCTCTCCCCCCTTCTCGGTCTTCCTGGCTTTGCCTTTGCACCGTCGCTCTCGCAGCATTCTCGCGCGCACGTACTACAGACGTGCACACGCGAGAGCGCGCCGCGAAGTAGCCGCATGCCAAACTCGCTTTTTTCGGCGTAGACGCCTCCTCAGGTTCCATGTGCACGCTCACCGCCCCGGAGGTTGTCCCCCCACCCCCACCCCCAACACCACCCTGTGGACGATAACGCTGACCTACGCGACCACGATCTTGAGATTTGAGGCATACTATAGCTGTCGCTGTAAAAAAAAATAGCTCCGGTTAACTTGGTCAGAGAGCGAAAGCTGTTGTTTATCGGGCAAGTAGACGCGGCTTGTCCTCTGTAACGTCTAGTGCGTTCCGCACACTGGATAGGCAGCGCGCCCACCCTGCCATCCTGAGCCCAATGAACGCTGTGGCCTATTCTACCGCCCTCTACCTGCGAATCGAAAGGTCAAAGGCGAAGGTCAAGGTCAAAGGTCAAGTGTTGCGACTCAATGGTCGACCACATATGGTAACGCCTATAGCCACACTTGCACGCAAGATGTCGTGAACACATTTTTCAGAAATGGTCAAGGGCTTGCTTTCACCACGAGACCGTTAACCAAGGTAGGATACAATTCTTGGATGTGGAGCTGACACTTGAGCCCGGACATGTTTGCTGGCTGTATTCGCCTCGTTCCGTCAAGCCCCTACTCAGCTTCCAGTCTGGGCACTCTAAGCTGGTAAAGGATAGCATCGCCCTGTCTTGTGTTCGCGCCGCCCTCAACAAGTCTTGTGACCATATCATTGAGGAAGGTGTGCAAGGCCAGATTTCTAGGCTTAAGGACGCTGGTTTTCCTGAGGCAACTATCGGAAGGTTATGCGAAAGGCTGTTGGCCAAAATCAAATCTGAGCATAAGCGTGCTCCTCAGGAAGATGAGGTCACGAATCGCCGGAAGATTGCTGTCATCCCTTATGTCCATGCATTGTCACACCGTCTGAAGAAAGTGGGGCGAAAATTTCTAGTTGATGTTGTATTTTCGTCTCGCAGAAAATTAAGCAACATTTGCCGAGCTGTGCAGTGGAAGCGAGAGTCCCTACTAGGAAGGACGATTGGTGGTGGTTGTACCACAGCACACGCAGAGAGGAGGGTCGAGTGCGTCGAAGGTGTAGTATACAAGATCCCCCTTTCATGCGGTGGGTGGTATGTTGGCCAGACTGGGCGATGTCTTAACGAACGGCTGGGGGAGTATTACAATTCTTTGGACAGGGCAGCCAGTTCGAATTTGGCGCTGCACTGCAGGCAACCTAAGCACACGTGCGCCCCATTGCTCCATCAGACATCCGTCATCTTCAAACATAAAGATCAGATAGTAAGGGAACTAGTGGAGGCATATCATATTGACAAGGGGGGTGCAGCATGCATTAGCAAGCCCTCATTATCATTGGCTAACCACGAAATCACCTGTTTGGAGCATGTATTTGCAGCAAGGTAGATTTAATGTGTTCAGTGATGACGCAGTGTTTCTTGAATATTTTTTGTTCTGTGTAGTGTTTGGCGGGAATAGTATATGTAAAAACGTGCGTAATAAATCACCAGTTGAAAGTCAGCGCTCGTGTCGTCGTGTTTGTTCTGTCCTTGTGTTTTTTCCGCGCTGTTTTACCATGGATAAGAGTAACCAACTTGCTCAGCTTTCCGTACTTCTAAATCTCTTGAAGCTGCACGGGGCGTCGCAGTTTTTATGCCTATCATTAGCGTCTCGCTCACATCTTTGCCGTGAACGCAACATAGAGATTCGACGGAGCAAATGCGCCCAAGACAAGCAACTTCTGGGCAGAGAGCGCTACCTGTGAGTATTACGCAGAAACTCCGCGTTCCAAGACAGCAACGGCAGCAATTCCCCGGTGTCTCTTTAGCGCTGCATTGTTTTCTCGAACACGAGGAGCGCGTCGCTTCGCTCGTGGCAGCACGCGCTCAGAAGGAAGCTACCTGGAATCCAGTGGACACCGAGCTCGGCTGCAGTTTCCGCCGATCTCTTGTGCACTCGAATTGTACCCGATCGGAAGCAGCCTGCCATATAAGGGAAGAGAAGACGTGTCGACTCGTATCGCAGCATAGCTCGCGACACGAAAGGCACGCGCAACAAACAAAGGCCCGAGGCAGCGGAGACCTAAAACTAGCAAAACAAGTGGCGACGTCGAGTGGTATAGCGCGGGCGTTTCCGTTACTGCGACGATGATGCGACATTGTAGCGGCGCACTGCATCGTCGCGAGTACACGCCTGTACACAAGGGGAGTGCAAAGGGCGCTGCATCATCCGCCACGAAGGCATGCGCAAGTGGCGAGCCGTTCTGTTTGCCAAAGCGGGGAAAAAAAACGCTGCGTTTTTCAAACAGAAGACGTGTGCGCTCCGATGCAGTCGCAAGTAACATGTCAATGAGCGGAGCTCCACTTGAACAGCGCTTATAAGAACCAATCAGAAATCTTCAGTGGCCCGTAAGGAGAAAATACCTCCTTGATTCTTCACAACACCCTTATTGGCCATAAAATGCCGAATATTCAGTTCTCGCACGTATCCGTGTGATCACTGCGCCTGTTGAATCGCAGTGTATGAAGCATCAACCCTTGCAAACCTCTCTACAAAGTGCATCACGGCCTCAGGCGTAACGGAGGTGCAGAATAATACTAAGCTAAAACTAATCTTAGCCGAGTTTAACGCGGAATTAATTGACATCCTGATTTACACTATGAGTAAGGCAAGCTGCGTGAGTTTCCCAGCCATCTCAGCCATGCAATAATGGTATGGTACATAATTACATTTCAGATGCCAAAATGATCCTGAATAAGCTCTCTTGTAGGTGTATTCAAAACGCGCAGAGAGTGTTACAGCGCTTTAAACGCGCCAACACGTGCTCTAGCAGAACATCGATACCTATCCACAGAGCGCAGCTGCACAGTGATAAGAAGAAAACTTTAAATGTTTTAAAACTCGCAAATATTCAGAATTTTATACAAATTACTGAAAAATTGGGAGCATAATTGGATTTCAGCATCAAACCGACAGTCTGTCGTAACTTCTCCTTTTAAGCGCAACACGTGCCATCCAAACTTGTGGCCGAACGAAACCTTTTCCTTTTCCCTATCTATTTATGTGGTAGACTCCGAGATGAAGTTTCCTCTTGAGTGCCACAAAACCACATGCTGAGCAAGCATTCGGCTTCCAGTCTAGGGGGATCTTTCCTGCCTTCTCTCAGCCTAATTTCAGCTTCACAACACTGTTTCGCAATTCATCTCTGCTCGGCGTATTTTATTTATTTGTAGTTTCTTCGGGTCTAGCTCAAGGAGAAGTGGCTGCGAGTAAAATATTTAAAATACAAGGAAGCAACGCTAGAACTGAACACAAAGTAAACAGTACAGTTCGGAAAAATAAAATTGAGCAGTATAACTCTGAAATCCATTTACAAAGTTACTGACCCTTGAAATACATCTAGCAGACTACAACAATGTAATTTCATAACAAAACTCTTCGCCTTGCCAAGGCAACAGCTCTGCTTGCGGGAAATCAAGATGCCAAATATGACACTGATATTCCTAACACAATATTTAGCTATAGAAATGCTTGGTGGCAAAGAATTCCATTCGATACTATGCATGAAAAAAAAAAATGAATGTGGATTATCTCAGCTAATCCGGGATATGCAAAGCGAAAGCTGTCGACGTTCATTTGGGTTCATTGGCGTTGGCGTTGACAACGTTCTAGACGCCGGCGATTTTGCGGAAAGGAAGGGCGCATATCTGGCTCCCCTGGGTCAGTGGACGCCTCAATCGCGCTTTGAGGTACGTGGCAGTAGTGAGAGAGAGATGTGGCCTGAATGCATTAGCGTTGACAACGTTGTGGCAGACACGCGCCACTGCAGCAGTAGGCAGCAGCGTTCACACGGTGACCAACCTCTCGTGATCAACCATCAAGTTCCACCTGCCAGGGTGGCAGGGTGGCAGGGTGGGCGCGCTGCCTATCCAGTGTGCGGAGCGCACTCAACGTTACAGACGACAATCCGCGTCTGCTCGGTTAGATCACGTGGTCAGGCAGCAGCCGCTCCGCGGCTGTGGAGCCCGGCACAGCAACGGCGAAGACTCGGCTCGGCGGCGCGGCCAAGTCACGTGAGGCGTTGCTATGGCAACGACACAGCAAGGACGTTCGAGGTCAAACTGCAGCCCACGGCGAAATCGGCGCCGCTAGGCTAGTAAAGCTGTCGCTTTAAAACAGCGCACATTGCGGCCAATACATGTTCATGACAAGTTGTACGGCTGTATTCATTCTTAGTGCATCAATGCAAAAGGAAAGTCGTTAAGAACGGTATATGCTGACATCACTCCGGGCGGCTTTGGAAAAGTCTTGAACACAGAAATCGGTCATAGCTATCAAAAGCAAGAACAGAGGTTACTGGAGGCTGGCTATCCTGATAAAGTAATATCAGTTGCTTGCGAAAAATTCATGGTGGTGCACAGGCATGTCTGTAGGAAAAAAGTGGCTGGCATTTAGCTTTGCTAAGCAGGAAATATTGTGCGAAAGCACGGTGATCCACCCAAATTTCTGGAGTGAGCCAAACCCATTCTGGGGTTGCCCCAGGTTTGTTCAGAACGTGGGTGAACTCAATTTTAACATTTTCGAATGTGGGCCAACCAAATTTTGGGGGTGGGCCAAGCCCATTTTGGGGGTGCCCCACATCGGTTCCGAACGCGGGTCAACTCAATGCTCAAATTTTCGGGGGTGAGCCACCCAAATTTTGGGGTGGGCCAACCCCATTTTTGGAGGTGGGCTAATTCAATTTTGAGACTAGGTAAAACCTGTCTCCCACCTGATAACACCCAGATACACCGGCAGACAAATTCGGCCAAGGTCATTCCAAAGGCAAATTTCGGGTGGTCGATGCGATATTTGGGCATGGGTCACTTTGGGGGCGTGGCATTACTACCTCTCAGGAACCTACCATTCAATCTTCGTCTATTTCGGTCAAGGTCACTTCAAGGTCAACTTTCGAGGCGTCCATGCCATATTGCCTATTATTCCATTATTACGTCCCCAATGTTCAGGGCCATTGTCAAATACGTGGCCCTCCAGGAGGCTTAACCCATCCCACGGCATTCGCTGATAATGCAGCTGGGAATGCTTTCGCACTAAAACGACAACGTAATATGCTATAGTAGGATACAAATTAAAAAAGCAGTTCTTAACACTGGGTCAGTCTGCGACATTCTGTATTGCCCCACTGGCCAATCACAAGAGTAAACGAAATTACCTTTTAAGGCGGAAGCCTTACTTGCCACACTAAGCGAAAATCCGTGTGTGTGTGTGTGTGTGTGTGTGTGTGTGTGTGTGTGTGTGTGTGTGTGTGTGTGTGTGTGTGTGTGTGTGTGTGTGTGTGTGTGTGTGTGTGTGTGTGTGTGTGTGTGTGTGTGTGTGTGTGTGTGTGTGTGTACGCGCGCGCGTGGTGACACTCGGTGATACCCATAAAAGATGGCTTCCACATACAATGGCAGGTGGTGGTTTAATTATTGATTAGAAGCGCGAGGTTGCTCGGGAATAGCAACCTGGTTCGCACAATTACATCAGTGGCAGCAATGTCGGATACAACTTAAGTCTGCAGTGAAGCTCCGCCCACATTCAGGACCGCCGCACAGAATTCCTCCGCGAAGGGAAAAGTAGTCCGTTGTTAAAGATTTTCTTGTTACCTAAATAAGAAGTTAATCACAAGAAGAAAATTACAAGCTAGAGAATTTTGATGTCTGGCTTGTTTAATACAGTCCGACATTTAAAAAAAGTCGGCAGAGACACTTAAGAGTTCTTACGTGTAAGAAGGCGTAAGACCGCCCGCTCACTTTGTGAATGTAATCGACGCGCGCTGCGGCGTGATGCAACCCGATGCCACGCAGCTGGCGATTCACCGTCTGCGCGGCTCCCCGTATCCGCCGCCGCGTCCCTTGTGATCTGCGCGCTAACTTCGTGAAGGCAGTCGCCGCCGCACCGATGCCCGCGCCCCGCCTTAAGGGTATGACGCGGTAGCTAATGGGTTAAAGCCCATGCACGCGGAATTGGTCTTTCTCTGCTTGACATTCATAGATACCTGGGAGTGCTCGGTCATACCACTCCTAGTGCAATGGTGCAGCGGTTAAGATCGAGATGCGCCACTGGCGTCGGATGGCAGATAGTGATGATAGGTTGGCGCACAATTTAAAAATCGTGACGAGACATCTAGGCGTGAACGCTGTTCTCTCATCCGCGCGGAAGGGTTCTGGTTCGTGCAACATCAGCTGCCTTTGGCATGTGAAAAAATTTACATAATGCAGACAGCGCACTGCATTAACCCGCGCCTAAAAGAACACAAAAATCCCCTATCAGATTCTGATTATTTCCACCTGGTAGCCCATTGTAAGAGTTGTAAAGGGTGTTCGCCCCAGTTCAAACATACGACCATCCTGTCCCGGCATCGAAGTCAGGTGGGAAGAGAAACCATTGAAGCTTTCCACGTAGTAAAATACGAGATCATTTGCGTCAGCAAACCACCTATCGCACTAACACAAGCAGTAATGCGATATCTGAACAGCATGCGGCGACGACTTCAACGCTTTTTGCCTGTTTGTGTTTTTTTCACTTCTTTGGTGTGCCTTTTTTTTTGTTGTCTCCTTGCACTCATCACGTGCTCCTTTGTGAGCGTATGTAAATTTTAACTCGATAGCGTTAAGGCTGCCGTTGTGCAGAAAATCCGGCGTCGTCGTCGGCGTTGTGAGCGGAAAATAGGGTGCTGTAGGGTGCGCCGGGTGGCCACCCCTCGGAGGAACAACCTAGGTGGGTACATAGATCACGTGACTTTGTCGGGTTTTCACAACCTACCCACCCGATGGTGAGCAAACTAGCCACCCTGGCAGGTGGAAATTAAATTAATGACCGGTCGCGAGAGGTTGCTCGGGAATAACAACCTGGGCCTCGCAAGCCACACCGGTGGCAGCACCTGCCATCGCAGGGCAGTGGCCCATCGCTTAACCGCTGCACCACTGCGCCAGGAGGGGTATGAGGACTGTCATAGATTTATGAATGTAAAGCGTAGAACGACCAATTCCGCATATATGGGCATTAACTCATCAACGCTGTCGCGTCACATACGTAAGGCGGTGCTTAAATGTTCCCTCAAATTTTTTCGTTCTGTCAATAAAATCATCGATTGCGAAACAGCGCGCCTCCTGTCTTCTGCTTTCCCTCGCTGATCCACTTAAAATTAATTCACGACAATGTCGCGTTGTCCGCGCGCTAAAACATCACACATATTTTGGGATTAAGTTTTTAATTTTTTTCAGGAAGACTGTCGTGGAGGAATATAAGGCAAGTAATTTTTCTGCAGCCTTCTAACGTCGGTATATGAGTGAGTTTCATTAAATTGGAAAGGCGATCCAGACGCTTGCACTCCGCCAAAACAAATCTCCCTTTCTCCGAACGCTTTCAAGCTGGGTAATATCTTTTTTGTTTTCTTATGGGGGTCACATACGACACATGTGTACCCCAGTTTAGACGTTACGCATCCATTGTGAGCTAGAATATTTAAATTCATTAGTGAGCGCTACTCATGGGAGCGGACAACACTGGACGCAAAAACCGCACATATAGACAGGGTGCCTTGTTTTTATGCGCGGTTTTTACGTTCAGTGTTAATCGCTCCCATGAGTAGCGCGCTCACGAAGTTAAGCATGAAAAACCAACTAGGCCCCTTTGCAGCTTTACGTAAGCTATAATTTTTGTAACAGTTGGTGCACTTATAAGTTTTCTTCTGAAGAACCGCAGATTTCTGAATGCTGCCGCTCAAACATCGGATTACGCGTATGGTCCGACCATAGCGAGAGGTCAACGGGAAACGATTTGTATGAAATCTTATTGCTCTTAAGCTAGAGATAGAGAAGAAATAAATTTACGATGAAGCAAGCATTCTGAGAGCGTGCTATTATGCGGCGGTAAAAGCGCCGGTCAAATTAAACGAGCACGTTCCCTTGCGTCACCACTCCCTTAGAATGCCCACTTCTCTCGTCCTTTGGAGAGAAAATTTGATATCTCTAAACGGAGCAGCAAATGCTCCTTTGAGGGACATTCAGCGCTTCGTTCTTGAGTTGTATCCGACTGCAGCCGAGTTTCTTTCCTCCCAGTCACTGTATCAGTGCTGCCACGCCGTGGCACTGAGGCGAAACAACGTGAGCAACAGGACTCTTGTCATCCGGTGTCGCCGCCGCGTCGTCAGAGCTGCTGACTTCCTGCGCAGTGTCTGAGGCTCAAGAGAGGCATCATGGCGGCATCGCAAGCAGCCACAGGACACGACTGCAACGTAGGAGAGGACACCTAACGAGACGTCCGGAGCGAGAAGTCTCCAGCCAGCTGTCGCTGTGACATCTGTGCGGGCTGTGCGACATGGCTTGTCTTGTATGAGCAATAAAAGGGCGTGTCCGTGCCCAACTTAGAGCGCCCGCTTCAACGTACCACATCATGTGGCAGGAGGATATACCATCTCTGGCTTCGAAATGGGCTTCTCGGTTTCACATTATTTTGCTGCAGGCCGAATTCGAGGATGATAGGCGTTAAACAATATGCGTGCGAAGTTCTTTCTCTCGTCCATCTTTCATGAATTCCCTCATGGCGCGGTCAAGGCGGAGACAGGTAAGTGCGTACTGCACCTGCCTTTTCTCAATAAATAAATAAAAGGGGAAAACAACATGCCCGTGTCGTAACAGGGCTTTATAAATGCCAAAGCATTATATGGCTCATCAGCAACAAAAACCGGCGTTGTTGACCGCGAAAGTGGTAACGAGAAATTTCAGATCATGTCACCGTGGTATCAAAGAAAATTATAATTTCTTCGGAAGGCGCGGGGTATCGAACGAAGGTCTTTCAGATTGCGAGCCGAGCACGCAGCCCATAGGCCACAAAACCGCTTTTCTTTCTTCAAAGCAGTATTTCTTGTAGCCGAACAAAAGGTTAACCTAGTATACGCGTCGCCTTACGACTGTATGCTAATGAAGACGTGTGCCGTTAGAAATGAGTAGAAAAAATAATATAAATAAAAGGGAAACAAAATATGTTTTCGCATTCAAAGTACGTAAGTTGTCTTAAGTGCCCCCCGTAATTTCTTTTTAAAAGCGTGAGCTAACACATTCCGCCGCGCAACACGCGCGGTGCCCTCACTAACCAGTATCGCCGACGCAGCCTCCGATCCCGCTTCGGAGGGCCAGCGGCACGCCAGGCTAATCCCGTCACCGGCAGCCGTTCCACAAGCCGAGTGTAAAGCCCAAAACACACGGCGTAATGATCGAGTGCGCGGTGCGCGCGATATGAAGCAACGATCACCTCAGCAGTCGCGCGCCGCGAATCAGATGCCATTTCAACGAAGCGAACAACCAATCAGCGCGAACGTCTAGAGCAGCGGCCGCAGTGGAGCGTATGCGTGCATCTCGCGGAGGCCTGTAACGACGCCGGCAGAAGCGCTCCGTTCACAGACGGAGTGGCGCTAATTTGCTATTCAAATTTGTCAAATCAGTGCCGCTTTCCCGCCACCCCTCTGTCGTTGGCGCGCGCTAACGACTCCGTCGGCGGAGAGTCGCGGTCGGGCTCGCACCGCCGGCGCGCCGATGCGGGGCGTCGGGCGAAGAAAAAGCGCTGTCCACGGGAGCTCGCGAAGCACGCGGCCGTTTCCACAGCCGAGCCCATGTTTCTACGTCTATTTATTTATTTATTTATTTTTCACCGCTCTGCATCGACAGCCGCGCAGAGCTACCGTGCCGGGCGAGCCGATAATGGGACATAGTGCTCTTCTCTGGGGACCGCGCGTTCTATTCCGGGCTTTTCATTAGGCTTCCGAGGGTAAACAGTGGCGAAGCTGCCACCGGCCGACGATGGTCGCCCCGGCGCTTCATCAATCACGGCGAGAACCCGCTGCCGAAAGACGCTGCCGTACTCCTAATCGCGCCCGGCTACGCCGCGTTAATTCTGGGCGACGAGACGTGCGTGGCGGTGCCCGTCGTGTTCCGCCCGCTGAGTATGCGGCAATCGGCCGACGGCACAGAAACTTGTCGAGCAGTCATGGGGCGCCTTATTCTTCCCTTTCCTTTGGGAACGACGGCCGAACTGCACGGTCTGTATGCTGGCAGAAGAACGCTCGTTTACTGGTATTCGAACGAGGGCTTTATCTTCGACTTTAACCGAAAAATCGAACAGTCTGAACGTGAACATGAAACGATGGCCTTTGCTTGGTATGTTTCTTGTCGAACTGCATCACGCGGACGAAATTGCCGTAGCGCCATTGAGCAAAACCTAATGACGATTAGGGGTATACACACTCTGCTTGTGTTCAGATACAGCCAACACGCAGAGAACTGAGTCTGCGGCGTCTACATGGGCAGAGCAGCGCCACCGAGTGGTTCGTTTTAGCCGGTGAGAATGAAGGTCTGAAACGCTCTTTTCAAGACAAGTCAGCCGGCTGAGCCGAGATGAGCGCTTACATGGGAATATTGCCGTTACTTATGTTTTTGTTTTACAATAAAGTTTACTCACACTGTAAAAGGAAGATGGTGTGTGTGTGGCTGAGCGTTGGAAGTGGCACACACAATGCACAGCACCGAAGTTGCCCAGCGCGGTGCCTGCACCGGCACGCCATCAGTGCTGAAGGGAGGAGATTGACAAAAGGAGACTCTATAGCGGAAGTGGCGTATGCCTCTTATGCCGACAAGGCACCTCGTTCGCAGCTCGTTTACAGAGACTGGCAGAGATGAGTTAGGCCGTCTTTAGAGAATATGGAGACCGTCACCGTTATAGGCGTTTCCAGTTTCCTGGCTGCGCCCGGTATCTTGCAGGGAATACCCGAGGGCAAAACTCTCGTCTAGAACGCCCGATCTGCGCACTTCGTACTGCATGTGCGATAAATAGCGATAACGCCTCGTTGGAGACAGGCGCTATATAAGTAATCCGACAAAGTGACTCCCCTCATGCTCACATGCAAGTGTCAGGAACAAGGCGCTAGTGCTAGACATGGCAACACAGTACGGAGCTCGCAGTTCGGGCGCTACAGATAAGAGTTTTGCCCGTTGTGCTTTCGTGAGCATGATATGCGTCTGTAGGATCTGTGGACTAAACTCGTGGGTAATTCTCCGATAATAGGAGTATAGAGAGCTGGCGTTCTCGGTCGATCATTAAAGATACGACGGAGGTGAAGGTCGAACATCTTTTCAGCGGAACACCACCGCAGCGGAAAATACAGTGACGGCATGAGACATCATTGCGGGTCAGTTGGGCGATGCTGATGTGGCGCATAGCCGATGAGTAGTAAATCTGCACAGTAAGCCGCGCAATAAATTAACGCTCGTTTGCTCAGCTGTTGCCGTCAGCATTTTACGCACTACCCAAGTGTGATCACCAGTGACACCTGAGCATTCAAGGCTTAATCTTACTTCCCCATTAGGGGAAAACTTCCATTTTTAATCCAGGAATGCATTTAATGCTCGAATATTCGCGTTTTCCGGCGTCTGGGGGGTGGGGACGGGGGGGGGGGGGGGTAGCTGCACTGGAGGAAGAAGATAGCGCAAAGTGTCACCCAAGTGGTCTCGGAAGAATATTACGAAGAAGATGAAGTAGGAAGACAAAAAAGACGAGAGCCGCGATAGAATACATTGCTTCTACAGGGACTCAAGTGCGGAGAAGGCGAGAGGAAAGGTGCGGTAACTGGCGCGAAACCCTCCACCTTGCCTCACACGGTCGCGCTTATTGTTGCGAGCATAGAAACTATGAAGACAGGAAAGGTGCGGCAACTGTTGCTCGAAGCGCGAACTCGGGCACGAACCAGGGGCGTAGCCAGGGGGGGGGGGGGGGGGGGGGGGGGGGGGAGGCTCATAAAGCTTCAGCCCCCCCCCCCCCCCCCCCCCCCCCCCCACCGAAATGTTTTCGAACTGTCACGCACCGCTGACCAAGACAGGTACCGGCGCCGGAAGTCATTCTGTATTTTGTCACCCACAGTTTTCAGACTAGAAAAGACATTTTGGCGCGAACATTGCTAGCTCGGGTTGGATTTCGAGGCAGCGCCCATGCACCTGGAGTTATGCAACGCAAGGGGCCCCATCCTGGCACAAACTTTCAAAGGCCTACCGATGGCTCGCTGTTGCGACTAAAATTTCGGCGCAATTACTCGCAATGCATGACCGGGGACAGCTGCTGCTGCGCAGTACACTGGAACGAAGGACAGCGTCATTGAGATTTTTCCCTGGCCATTGCATGTGTGCAAAAATGTAGAGGTTCTTGAACGACAAACATTCGTTAAAATATTTGTCCTCTGCTTGCTAATTTCATGGCCTTTACGTTTTTCATATCAGCGGCATGCACTATGTTGATAGTTCCGGACTGATATAGTTCTAGACTTCGTGTGATATTTTCTTTACTGATTAAATACGCAAAAACATGGAAGCATTGGTATGGTATCAGTTATGTCTGCCACGAGTGAACGATAAGGGGATAGTTGGTATGCCACGATTACAAGACATTAAACTGAGCAGGGGACAAGACGCAGAAGAGACGCACACAGGAACAGCTCGTCCTGCTTGCTTCTCTCCTGTGTCTCGTCCCCTGCTCAGCTTTATGTTTTGTAATCACGTCTGCCACGATTTTTAAGACAGACGAATACATTTTTTATTTTGAAAAATACATATTTCACTTGTCGAGACAGTACGTAGCGTTATCTAATACACAATGGCATTGTCAATGGCAATGCAGTTATTATTGTTGCGTTTGATCCTTCCACAAATTCTATGAGGAGACCGCGCTGCAACATGAGGCCCCCTCACTCCCCGAACAAAATTTCTGGCTACGCCACTGGCACGAACCAACAGTATTCGGGAACGAAAGCGTTTGAAACCTACAGGTACAAACAACATGCGATAACCTTATTTTGACGTAACTGCTACTCAATCATGAGTGGCGAGCACACTTTATTAGAGTGCAAAGGCTTTCTAAACCTCGTCTCCAGGGCGTAGCTCTTGTCCTAGCTGATGCCTTTCATCAGTTCCCAAGTACAGGCGTTCCCAGAATTCGGATGCGCCAAGGACGGAGACTTGTACGAAGGCCGAGCAGGCACGGACTTCGTAACATGAGCGGCAAGAACGGCGAATAAATATGGGAATGAAACGTGAAATCAAGCCTTCATAGCTAGTGCTCATCATTCGCATCGCCACGCGTGTAATCGCCACTTTTACTCGCAATTGTTTTCTTGTGTATAATTATCCCAAAGATGGAATTTAAAGTTCCATGCGGAAGTAAAGTTAAATTTGGTTTTTCGATCCAACGGAGCGCTATCTTTCCTGCCGTTTGTCATCATCGACATCAATGAAGACACGCCCAGTGCGAGACAGCCGCTTCTCCCGCTGACCACCATTAACCCTGTCCTGCAGCAGTAGCCTAGCGCTCTGTTCCTGCGAATTCCCGATCGCCATCTCCCCACCCGAGCCTCTGTCACCCACAACTTCCTTCCTTCCTTACCTCTTACCAAACACCGGTGGTGATCTGCTCTACGCATGAAAGCTCCTGGTAAGTCCATGTACGCACTTTCTTGATTTTAGCTCGGTTAACATTCACGCGCGTTCTCTTTTTCTCTGCTCCACACTAGCTGCTTTTTAATTCATGTTTCATGCACCCGCACTTAAAGCTCACAAGTAATGCCCGATTGCAGATAATTTTATATTAAGGGAGTAACTACTCATTGGCATCCGCCAAAGCGCAGCCATACGGCTACAGACGAAAGCTATAGAGCTTCCACAGAAACTTAGCAGTTGAAAAAAAAAAATTCTCCAGGTCCAGGGCATCGAACCCGGGACCACCGCCTCATCGGGGCAGTTGTAAGTGGGAACGATGCAAACCACTTCGAGTTGTTCCCTCTTCCCACTTCGAGTTGTTTATCGACTCGCTCTCGCTTCTTATGCTGGCTGTCCCGATTAGCTCAGTTGTTAGAGGGACTGATCCGAACCCCGAACCAGGACGACTTTTTCTTCTAATACGAAGTTCCTGTGTAAGCTGTATAGCTTTCCTTTGCAGCCACATCGCTGCACTTGCGCGGGCGCTAATGAATAATTCCTCTCTTATTACAAATTTCCACCTTGCCGGATTCTCCTAAACATTGTACTTCAAGTAAGAGTATATTATCAGCAGCCCGAGCCTTCCGCCTCAAGCAGATATTCCTACGACATGTCTGTTCACCCAGTGCAATGAACCGAAAGGTTTGAAGGGGAACGTTTACTGATCAGCCTTTGACAACTCGCCTATCTCTGGGATAACTGGTCAGTGCGTCTTCTCTTTTGTGTGGGGGCTTATCCGGGGCCTCGTAACGCCGCTCAATTGAAATCCCTGCCGGACGAAGGAAGAAGAGGAGGAGGGGCAGGGCGCCAATAGCAAAGTATCCACATGCAGTTCAATTCAGCTCATCTTTTTTTGCATTTTTATGCACGTAAAAGTGCGGTTCTGATGTCACTGCCAGCCATCAGGATACACAATTCCCATGTGAAGCCGTGGCGGGTCAAGAATACTCTCTAAAACTCCCAGAAATGAACCAAGCTGCACAAATTTCTTTTTTCTTTACCACTTTTCACGTGCGTAAGCTCTAGTTTTTTTGCAGTGACCGATAAATCGTCAATTTGCTTCACGAATGGGGCGAATGTAACCAGAATTGTACAAAATGAAGAAAGCAGAGGCGCAATAAAATGATATCACAAAAACAGGAAGTTTGTTTAGAACTGACAGGTATGAAACTCTGTATGCGTAATTAGAAGGGCCGTGGAATGCACGCGTCGCGTACCTGTGCGGGTTTCAGGTTTTTTTTGCTGCATGACTTAACGCGAATCATCTCTCGTATACAAACTACATTCTTAACTACTTATATATGTGTGTTTGATATGTGCGATATGATCACTAAACCTTCCGATATCGCTTATTGGCCCAATTACATGAACTAAAGAACCGTCTATCACTCTTGCGATCTTGCATTCGTCCTTCCAGCGGACTTTTCGCTCGAAACAGTTTCAAGGACACCCGGCACGTCGAATGGGTGGACGAAGGTCTCGGCTCTATGGAGCTCGAGTGTTCGCACGCTGCGCCGCATGTTCTTGGAGATTGCGTTACTGCGCGTTGTGCCTTCTTTCAAGGGACGCACCAGAGAGCACGCATTTGCTGGCGCCAGCGCGATCCTATCTCGACACACGATAGCGTCGTCCTCGATACAGCAACACTTTTCAGAATAAGAGTTGCTGTACCGAGGACGCTGCAGTGACTAACACCGCTTACCTTCACGACACCGTCTCAGGACTAAAGGCTTTAACGTGACCACGTATACAACGACAGCGCTTCAAGAAAGCAGCCCGGTCGGCCGGTGACAGGTGTTCTATAATGACGCGCTTCCGCGCACCAAGCCTGCGTCGGCCCATGCATGCCGGGGACCCGTGCGTGAAGATTCACGGACCCTCCCCTCCTCCTTCGTCCCCTCCCCCTCTCCCCTGGTCCCCAAGAGGCATGCCCTAAGGGCCAAAATACGTCGGGACCAGTATCCCCCTCCCCCACTTCATAGCAACAACCACCACCACCATTCACGGAGACGACGGATGGCAAAAGAAACCGTTGGTCCCGACACGCGGAAAGCCCGATTACCTGCAGCAGCCTACGCTGAGGCGTGGTCGCCAATGCACGACCACGCTGCGCGGTCTAGATGTCGTCGGCGGGTCTTCATCGTCGTCGCGCTGCGGGTCCTCTCGGAGTCCGAAGCACAGAGCAGGGGCCGAAACCGCGCTACCTTCCCCACTGGCACCGGTGCACACGCTTACCATATCCGAGTCGCAGGTTATCTCTCGAGTCGCACGTCTTCTCGCGCTGCTGGAACGTGGGGCAGGCTCACGAGCCGCCGATACGCGGCGGCTGTGCACGCGCGCCACGCACGTCAGTGCGCGCGCGTCGGACGCGGGCAGGCCGCTTATCGGCCTGTTCCCAGGCGCCGATAAACGGGGGCGGACAATTAAAAACAATCGATCCGCCCGCGGGCTCCCTCGGAAATGAGCGCGCGACGAGCACTTGAGCCGACGCCGATAGCGATGTATCTGTCTCCTTCTCCAGCCGGACACAAAAGATATCTCCGTGCGCGTCGGGCCGAGCGCGGTTCTCGCTGTGCACGCAGAGCGGCTGCAAGCATGGCACCACTGAGCAAAGCTGGAAGAAGACGACGGTCCTTCGATCGACAGTGTAAAACGCTGGACTTCCTTTCGGTTCTGTAAGGAACCGACGGAAGGCTGCAAGCCTAAGCTCAGCCTGTGGACGACTGGTACGAGTACAGGGAACGAGCAGTGCACAGTATACAGGTCATCGCTGACATATGCTTTTATTCCGCCAGCGCCGAGATTCTCACTGGGCCCCACTGGGCCTTCTTGCACATGCAGCTCGAGACTCACGTCACTTACCTGCAAGGATTCTTAAGGGGGCACAGTCGCTGCTGCCGGTGCCAACGCTCATGAGGCGCTGACGATGTTCCGACTGAAAGCTTGGGCCTTTTTGAGCCCGTTAAAAAATTACAGCTGATTTGGATTACTTGGTCAAATGCGAAGTATGTGTGCTAGCATGTCGCATTTCATTTCGCTTTCGGTTCGGGGCAACGATTTCAGGGTCAAGCTTCAGGCAAATATCGGTGAAATCGGTGATTGGGGACCTTAGTGGTAGAGCGCTATAAAATTTTGGGACCTTTTAACGCACCTTAAGAGGGCACTGCAATAGCGGTGTGTTCTGGATCCACAGCGCACGGATGGAAGTTGATCAAGACTACGGCATGCAATGCAAAGCGCGAGGGAGTGGCAGTTAGACACGAGGTGTGAGTGGTTGCGGCGATAGCATAGTACAAACATAGCATAGTATAGTACATAGCATAGTAGAAACAAAACATGAACGAAACTGACTTGAAAGAATGCACGAGCTGTTAGGTGTGTAGTGTTCCCGAAAAACGTGAAACTTGAAACTATCTGTCAGAAATAGTAAGCAGACAAGGCAAGGGAAAAGAGGTGCTCGTTATGACATACACGATGGAAGCCAACAGTCACCGAAACCAAGGTGCAGAGGGGATGTTTTTTTTTCTTCAAAATATGGTGACAATTACTTGGGGATCAATAGTATAACAATTTTTCTTAAACATAATTGGTGAGAAAGCAGGAGAAAAACGTACCGCCGGTGGGATCCGAGCCCACGCTTTCCGAATTTCGCGTCCGGTGCTCTACCAACTGAGTTACGGCGACAGCTGCCCAATCTTCTGTTTTCGGAGGCATTTATGTGTAGTGTAACCTTACCTTGAGAATGTTTACCAGCGCAACCCTTTCCAAAGCGGCGGACATAGTACGTCCTGTATTACCGCGACTGCCATAGAGGCAGACTAAACCAAGGCCGCCAGCGCTTACAGGCCGGAGAAGGTTATCACGCCTCGGCGATTCAAAAGATGAATCTCACACAGAAGTAGCGAAAACTTTGTGAAAACGCTGGATATAAAGTCTTGTGCAATGAATAATTTGGAGTACATGATAAATATGCTGGCGCGAAACAGATTATATGCAGCCTCCCTGCCAAAAATCGAGAGACCATGGAGGACAAAAGTCTTGCATATTGTGCGGAACACTTCGCACGCGGTCTTTGCAGTACTGAGCACTATGCTTATAGACACTCAGAGGGTCACCAATGTAACTGACCTACGTGTCCATTGCATACCAGCCTATTCAGCAGTTGTCGTTCCCCACATGCCAAACTAGAGACTGCAACTTTTAGAACGATTAATCCGAGCTCCTAACACTGAACAGAAGTCTTCTGTGAAACGAAGAACCTCATCTATGCTTGGCTTATCAGTGAAGAAAAAAGTGACGTCATCTGCATAAGGTAATACCTTCAGTTCGTGAGACATAATATGAAAACCACTGATGGCCTGTAGAAGAACTGCAGATGGGGCTAGTTGGTGTTAATGCATAGTACCTGAAAGTACCTCGGGGCTGGAAAAGGGTTCGGAAGAAGGGAGAAGAAATGTATTGGTTATGCCATATGTCCACACGCTGTCGCACCGGATTAAAAGAGTTGGGAATAAGCATGGGGTAAAGGTTCTGTTCCCTGCACCTAACAAGCTAGAAAGAGTGGAGGCGGCAGTTCAAAGAAAGCATCAAGGGCGCAGAAGAAATGCTTGCAACAAAAATCATGAAAATAGATATGTTCCCTGAAAGACTGGCGTAGCGTATCAAATCCCTCAGTCCTGTGGCCTTACCTACATAGGCCAGATTGGCCGCTGCGTTAACGTGCGGCTCATGGAGCACACTAATTCTTTAAAAAAGAAACTAACCTAGCTAAGCATTGTTCCACGTGCAAATGTACGCCATTTTTTGACGATACTGATGTCTCGTTCGCTCATTCTAACCAGCGCACTAGAGAAGTAGCTGAGGCGTTGCATATTACCAGAAAAAGTAAAGGGTGCGTGAGTACGCCATCTGTTACATTATCACCTCGAGAAATCAATATGCTACATAGTGGGTAGCGGTTCTGCAGATACACACGTGCTTTTAAAGCGGTTTTTACCTTGTACTAGCACTAGGAGTCTTGTTGACATTGCGCATGTGCGCTGTTTTTTCGTGTGTGTATATATGACGTGCTTCCTCATAATAAAAAAATCAGTTGTAAGCTCAGCGCTCGTTTGTGTGTCTCGTCTCTTACTTGGTCCGTGTGTGTTTGCGCTGTTGAACTACCACTATGTACTGATGGCCTACTGTTTATAACACTTATGCAAAGTGGCTCCAAGTATAGTGCGAACAGGAGCGGGACAATGTGTAAACCTGTTTCACAGCGGACTGAATGCGAACTGGTTGTGAAAGAGAGCCATTTGCAATCATGCGTGTGAAGCAGTTTTTGTAACAAAGGCGTATCCCGGTAGAAAGAATTGAACCACGATTTACATGATTTAAAAGAGAAAAAAAATCCGATCGAACGCCTTTGCCACGCCAATTTGCAGCAGTGCCAGCTTCAGCACTGCAATACTACAACACCATTCGCGCTACATGTAGACTAAACTGGATTGACCATCCTCTCAAGTCACATGTTTGATGAGGTCCAATCAAAGTAGATACTGCAAGCTTTAGCCTATTGACGGTTGTACAAGGGTTTAATTTGTATGCTCCTCCCTCCGCCCATGTACCGCTGTCTGTATTTTGGTTTACCGGGACATGACGTACTCAAGAGGGTACCTAAAATCCCCTCTCGCCGTGTACAAAGACATTTTTCTATAATCTACACACTGAGACATTACCCGTTAAAACTTGGTGAGAGAAAAGGGGAATTTTTGTGTCTACGGTAAATTGCTGCACTTGTGATGCACCCGAAACGATTGTGCGTTGTTTCAGAAATTGCAGACATGCAATACTCTTTTGGGACATCATGCAGCGTACATTGAAAAAAAAACAACAACTTAATTTGACCCCGCATTCTGTGCGGTATCTCACTGCCGCCATTTGTTGATGAACCCTAAGACATGGTCTCTATAATTGCATTATACAGCCTCTGGAAAACACGCATGATGTGATGCTCCTTTTAAAGAGCGCAAAAGACGCGGACGAAGAAGGGACACACAAGGCACACACAGCGCTGACTCTCAACTATGTTTATTCATGAAATTTACATGTATGTGATGGACCGACGTTGTGAATCTGTCGTTTCGGCAAAATATCACTTCAGTAGAATGATTGTACACCCAGACAGCGTGATGCCCAGACAGCGTGCGAACAGCAGCAGCATTCACTCTTGGTGCTGTGCTCTTCATTGCCTTTCTTGTAGGGCTTTCTAGCTTAGGTGTGTCCTAATATGGTGTATTAGTCAAGTGCTCTGCACTGCCTCTTTTCTCGTTGCTTGGTTGCTTAGGTATTGTGTAATGCATCTTGCTGATGTGCCACTGTTTTCCTAATGTTTATACATAGTTTATGCACATAAAACATTGCATCACTGTAATAAATACCATGTCGAAAAAAAGGCGATAGCATAGTGCTCTCGTGACGCGGGCAGCGAAGCTGATCTGTTCGCGCCACCGTGGCTTCAAAACCCAGGCGCGGCGCAGTCACGGTGTCACCAAAAGTGGCAGCATTTATACATGTATAACATCTCGTGTGAGTAAATATATGTAGGCTTCTCGGGTTGGTTGATGTAGTATGTGCACGTAGCGTGCATGCCTCTTCATGGGTCGGTCAACGCAAGAGCACGAGTACGTGCGCGTTGTCTTCGCCTGTTATATTTCCGTCCAGTTAGGCTATAGCCCCTCGCAGTTCGCGAGCGGGGGCGTACGTGCTGCTTGTTTTGTCTGTGTCTTACTTTTTCCCAGCTCAAAGTCACCCCTCACAGGTCCAGAGTCTTGAGCTCCTTTTTTGTATTCGTAAACATTTCTCGCCAGGGCAGAAGTTATTGGCGTGCGTGCCTCTTTTTTTTTGGGTTGTGTCTTACTTTCTCTAACTTCAATACGGCGACCACGGAGCATCGAAAATGCGGAGCCTGCGTGATCTCTCCTCTGCGTATCAACTACTTGGCGCGCTTGTTGGTACTTGCTTTTTGGACTCCGTCTCCGTGCGTGAACCAGCGTCCGCGAGTGTCTCGTCCGTTGGCGACCGATGGCTTTACAAGAAGGCGAATCAGTCCCCCCAGCTTCAGCGCGCTCCTCGCCGCCGAGCACTCCCGGAGCCCCGAGCCGCCGCCGCCGCACAGCAGCCCGAAGACGACCGCCCGAGGGCTCCGGAAGGACCGTCGCCTTCGAGAGCCGCTATTCCTCCATCGTCTTTGTGAGTGGACTGGCGCCGCGCTCGTCGGACAACTGTATGCCCGTTTCCAACCTCACTTCAATTCGAGCTTTTTCACCGCATTTGTCTTCTGTAAATGTAATTGCCTATGTGCAATCCGCATGTGACCCGATAGAGTGTAAATTTGACTGAAGTAGCTGTAATCGCTAGTGTGGCTTTTACGTTACCTACGGGTGTAAGTCAATAGTGTATATACGTGTACAAAGTACTCTGTAGTAACTTTCCACTTTGTTGTCCCTAAATGCATGTAAAGGTTTTCGTACGATTCGCCTGTGTATGTTCCTGATAATATGTTGTTTTTGTTGACTGACATCGTGGCTCTGTACTCATTTGCAACGCTGAACATAAACCGGCTAACGCCGGGCGTTAGCCCCACCCGTTTTGCCTCGGTTCATGAAGGTGCCTTGCACTCCTTTCGGAGCATTGACACACGGCCATATTTATTTCATTTCTCCAAGTCTCGCTGGCTTCACAAGTCTCGCTGGCTTCACACAATTAGACAACGTTTTTTTTTTTTCGAGATGGGAAGCCATAGTGCTGCGCTGCAGGGCTCCAGCGCAAAGATGCACGCCTTGACACTCCGACTGCTATGATTCTACCGGTACCCTCTGCATTTCAGGGAACATCAACCATCACATAATGGTGCACATTTTGAAACACCGGGCCGCCGCGAAAGCACGTAACAGGACAGGTGACGCCACACACATCGTACGCAATAGTCGTCTGTATCGGTCCGATGCAGTGCGCCCAAATCATTTTCCGACGTTTTTCCTCGCGGTTCTATTGCTTGACCGCTGTCCCGATTTCAGAGCCATAATAAACGCAATTTTTACCTTCAGAATCTTTTAAAGTTCACGTTAACGTAGCAAGTGCTGCGTATGATTAAATATGACAGCATGTTTCCTGCAAAATTCTCGTCCCCGAAGACGGCATGGCACCTCTGAGCACAAAATGTCCAGAAGCAAAAGGCTTGCACCCACGGAATAACTGCTGACAGTCATGAGTATTACATAGCAATCTAAATTAGTTCCTCGTAATTCCAATTGCTGATCTTGCGATACTGGATGCAATACTGAAAATGACACAAATTCATTAGAACAAACAAGAAAAGAAAACAAGTTCATGTTCTTAGTTCTGCTGTACATCACGTACAAGAAGCAGTATGCTCATCTGTGCGCCAGTCTGACGAGAGCGCAACGGTGTTTTTTTGCCCTCCAATGTTTTTTTTTTTTTAAATCGTACAGTGATACAATCACCAGCAGAGTAGGCTGCTTTACAGCGCAATTTGTGAAATGAAATAACTAGAAAATTATTTTTCGCTCACTTAAGGCGGACATTTCGTGGAGATTTTCAGTACATTTACAAAATGTAGCTTGCCGACACTCGCTGGCAGCGTATGCGACTCGGAGAGGGCTTTGTATATATATCTGTTCATACCACACGTAAGTCCATGCCTTGAATACTGACGTAGTTTCATCCTAAAGTGCCGCGTAATGCTGGCACTGAGAACTTAGTGTAAGCGACATTGTGGTCTGTAATACCAACACGAAAACTTTCTCAGCAGACCAGAGTAAAAAAAAAAATAGTTGGCGAAGGTCGACAAATGAGGAAGTACACTGGACTCGTGACTCTGATTAAGCCACAACCCTACGCTTTTCTTGTCGTTAAAGCTGGGTCTAAGATTCCAATCACCTCGCCCTCTTGGCAGAACCACTGCACTGAGGTTCGTGCAGTTAATCTGCGGAGCATTTATGGACCATACGCGAACAGAGCCAGAGTGGAGCAAAGTCGAGCTGGCCCTGGCCACGGTCAGAGCGGTTTACTCCCCCCGTATCTTGAGATCGAAGGAAGCATTTAGCGGAGCCGCGACGCACGCGCCCGATGATGCCTCTGATTGCTGCAAAGGCGGAGTGAACTCCAGGCGCGTTTCCACCCCCCGCCAAGGGACCGAGGAGCCTCGGCGAGGAAGCGCTAAGGCGCCGTGGCGAGAGCGCACGCAAATAGGCAGGCATCAGGGGCGGCCATTATCGGCACCCGCTGACCCACCGACGGTGCGCAATCCGATCCAAGGCCGTGCCTCTCGCAACGACACAAGCAGCAGCGGCGACCGCGAAGAAAGCCAGAGGCCGCGCCACTTAACGCCGCGTCCTTCCCGGAGTCATTCGCATGGCTGCGTCTTCCCTCACGGCGCTCGGCGGAAACGCGCCTTCAACGGGTACCGCTGAGTCGGCTCTCACACCAAGCGACGCAGAGACACCGAAAACTGACGACGCGCCGAACTGAGCGAAGACCGGGTACCTCGGCGACAAAAAGGCGGAGCCAGGAGTGGCACCGTCAATCCGGAACGATGGCCGAGTGCTTCTCGCGGCGCCACGAGAGTTAACGGGCCCATTTTGGTCAAGCCGCGGGGCTAACAGCGCGACAAAAGGCGCATCCGGGACAGGCTCTGTCAGGTGGAGCGGTCCACGCGGATATTAAAGAACTAATCAGGCCCGCTTCCCTCGATCGTCGCGCCCGGCACCGCTCTCTGGGGGCGCGCAGGAGGGCGCCCCTGTCAACTCGTCTGGTTCGGGGGTCCTTTCTCTCCTTTATTTTTTTTTTAGTTTTTGCTCTGTTTTCTGCGCCGGTCGCTTATTTCCTCCCCACCGTTTCGGGATCCGCGGCTCGTGTGATTGTCTCCGAGCGCGCTGCTTCGAGCTGGGCCGCGCGCTCTTCATTCCTGGCGCGTTCGCTTGCCTGCACGTCGATGGGGCGGCATTGTGTCACCTGCAGCCGGGAATTGGCGGAAAGGTGAAAGCTAGAGGAGTAAAAATTTCTCTCGCTGAACAGCGCCTGCCCGCTCTTTCTCTTCCACTGTGCCCCGTTTGGCAGCCTCCCAAAACGAAGTAAAAACGAGTGGCGGAAATAGAAACCTGGCTGCTCGGGCGCCGAGATATGCCGGTTATTAACTGAAAATAACACGCCGGTGTCACAGCAGAACGGCGGGAAAAGTGTCTTTTCGCGTACATGGTGCGAACACTGATTCAGCGCGTACTCGCGCGTTGTATAACGTCAGCTGCACACGCCCCCTCGCGACGTTATTATTTGTTTATTCCGTCCTTCTTGATTAAAGGGACTGCAGACCGGTAGCACTCCTTCTCGACAGCCAGGCAGCTCTGGGAAAAAAGTAAGGCAATAAAACAAAGAACAGAAAGAAGATCTGCCTGCTGAAGCCTCGGCTAGGCTGACCCACTTGGGTTCGGCTGTGCGCATGAGTCTACGGGAAGGTCAGTGAGCCGCAATGGACATCCCATACTCTGAGAAGCCGGCCACCAGACAAACTGTTGAGCTCAAGGATATTAGCAGAACTGCACATGATGCTGCTCGGGCCATCATGCACCATAAACGAACATACTCAGACAGGCGATGAGAATCCGCACTCACTCACGTCTCCTAGAGTTCGCACGAACCCTTCCCACGCTCGCTCATACTAAAAGCGTCCACAGCTTTGTCTAGCTGGAATTGGCGGCTGGAAAACCTCGAGGCCGTATCAACCGTAACGATCCCTCCCTTCTTATTCATTAATTTGCCTGTTTGCCACTTGTTGGCAGCGTGTTTTAATACAAGTGCAGGCTGCCGCAATAGCTTGCCAGCTATATCAGCCCTGACGCCAAAGGTGTCGGACAGATAACATGGCAAAGGAGTAAAGGCGTCGATCGAGTAACGACAGTTCGTTAACCTTGGAGCGCTTATCGATCAGTCACAAGCGTCCGCCTCGGGTGCAGTAGGTGCGAGGCTCGATCCCCGTGCTGCATGATACCCGCCGGTTCACACGGGTAGAAGCTTTTCCCTGCCCGGTGATCGGATTCTCTAAGCTGAAGTGCTTGGGGTCATTGACATCGCCCCTAGCAGACCAAACAGGTTAGCCAAGGCGTTCTTTGGCCACGCTGCTCGAGGCATTAAAAGCCAAATCATCGCCAGCATCACCGATTAGTAGACGACACGGCGGGACAGATTCTGCCGCAGCGTTTAGGACTTGACTATTTAGTGTCCGCCCGTTTTAAGGTGACAGGGCCCGGATCCGATCCAGTTCAACGCAATAAAGGTCGGAGCCCATGCACTGGCCAGTGACGACAACCACGAGACCCCGGCCAATCCACAGAGCCCTCTTGCGAGTGAGTGGCCTCGTGGACGAGGCGCCGGACATTAGCTGGACCAAACTGCGCGGATTTAGCGAGCGAGAACCTGTGCGGGGCCAAGCCATCATCAGTGGTGGTGAATGCGTCTCCCAGCACCGTTCCCAAGGGCCAGCGCAGCTCAAGAGCGAACGAGTATCACTTTTCCGGCCCCCAGCTTTACACCGTATCGCGTTGCGAGCGATACGGTGCAGCCAGTTCCCCTCTCTTGCTTACGCCTTAATTCCGCTCTTCACAGACCGCAGGAAACAAAGCTGTGTCCAGTTCCCACGTGGCCACCGCACGGCTGGCTGGAGCACGCGATTTACGCCATCGATCACGCTCCTCTCGGTTGTTGACGGACGGAGCGTCCCTCCCCTCCCTCCTCGGCAGCGGACTCCGATAAGGGGGCTCGCATTTCGGGTCCGCAGCGCCTGACTGACGCCGTGCAGGCCCCCTCCTCCGCCGGTGGGAAGAGCGCAGCGGTAACCGCGAGCCCGTGGGAGGCAGCGCGCCGACTCGCGCGTCTCTCCTGTCTGTTTACGTGCGCCCCTGCTTTCGTCTCCGCAGCAGACGGAGAAATGCGCAGACCAACTTTCGCGACGTCGCCACGTCGCCGAGCGTCGAGCGAGAAAGGACGAAAGAGGAGGACGCCTGCAATTGCGGCGCCAATTCCTGTCCGCCACCTGCCTCGTGTCCGAATATAGGCAGAAGAACAACGACGCAGACAAGTGGGCCGTGGTTCTTTCGAGTTGTATTTTTTTCCTTTTGTCCTTCGCGTGGAGAAACAGTAACCCCCGGCTTACTCCGTTGAAGTAAATGCGACGTAGGCGCGCCTGCAACGTAACATAGAGGGCAAAAGTAACAGACCCCCCCCCCCCCCCCCCCCCCCCTCTCTCTCTCCAAGTTCCGACCCGTGCGACTCTCCGTATATAGGGGCACCACCTGATAATGTCGAAACGCGCTCACTGCGCTGGTCTCGACACCAGAAGTGTTTTGTCAGGTGGCGCCCCCGCAAAGAGTGGCACGGGTCGGAACTTGGAGGGGAGGCTCTGTTAATTCTGCCCTTTTGCCCCCGATGTAGTCGTAACATTTTGCGGCTGGAACAACGTTGTACTTTGCGAATAATTCACGTGTGTTGCAGAGCATTGCAACGTTCTAAACAGCTCTTGAAAACTTTTTTTCAGGATGAGCGGTCTGTCTATATTAGATTTGGTAGTTGATGTCCATACCAAGTAGCAGTAAAGTCTGGAAGAGAAATTACTATAGTAAATCAACGTCATATTATGGCGAGGCAATGCATGGCGATTACGAGAAACTATACCTACTATTTGGGATAACTTTTCATAACAAAAATTATGTGGGCATCCAACGACAATGTATTTTGAAAAATGACGCCCAATGTTTTAAAGCTAGCCACAATCTCTACTGCAGTTGACCGTAGCAATATTTTATTTTGCGTGTGGATGTTCTGGTTTTTAGTATGAAACAAAACCGCTTTTGTTTTCTCAGCATTTATCCTCAGGCTATTTTTCTGTGTTCATTCATCCAGTTTAACCAGTGCTGTATTTTCTGCACCTATGAAGTGATCACTTGACTCTACCGTAAAAAAAAATATACTCATATCATCAGCATAGTTACCAAATGCAGCAGATGGAGCAATACTGCACACATCGTTTACTTGCCAACTGAAAAGAAAGGGGCCCAGGATGCTGCCTTGTGGCACACCATGGGAAACATGAAGTGGGTCGGACAAGGAATCGTCTGTGGCTACAGTTTGGGTACGATGTTTTAGGTAACATTTCATGAGAGCCCCGGTTTTTCCACGAATGCCGTAATATTCCTGCTTCCTAATCAATACTGCGCGGTTGATAGTGTCGAAAGCTTTTTAGAAGTCGACGAAAAGACCCAAGACGAGCTTCCCTTTTTCCAATGTATTTTTTTTTGTGTTAAGAGTGCAAGTTCCGTGCTAAACCCTTTGCGGAAACCGAATGGCAAGTAAGCTAGCAACTTATTTTTTTCTTAAAAAGTTGTCACGCGTTTTAAAATAGCCTTTTCCTAAATATTTAGATAAGACCGGACGTATTGATACGGGAAGGTAATTTCCCATATAGTTTTTGTAACCTTTCTTTATGACGGCGAAATCCAATCCCATTTTGCTGTCGTGCCGTTTACCAAAACAGAATGCTCTCAGAAGCTCGTAATCAACTACTGTTGAATGTCGTACATATATGCCCACTTTGTAGAACTTTTGGCGGCGTAGTCACGCGACTCGTAGGGTTATTGCATAACCACGACCCCATTCGCGGGTATACATTGACAATACCTGTACGTTGTTCGGACACGTCTCGGCTGATATAGACAAGGGTCAGGCCGTGACGTCACGGAGATGCGGCGGGGCTGGCGTCAGTAGTGAGGGACTTTCGTCGTGTAGGCAAGAGGCGGGCAGCATGCCGACATATTCTGGTGCGGTTGGTTGAGCTTCAAGGCAGAAGAAAGGAAGGGGCAAAATTTTCCACAAGTTTATTGCGGTCAGATGGGGGCAAAAGTGACGGCAACCTGCAGTGAAGCAGGAAAAGTTCGGCGGCGGGTCAGCTTTGCCGCTAGCATTTCATTTCTGTATTGAAATCTGATCAGTTCGCGTCTCTTAATCCGCATGGTGGCTCTTCGGTCGCGCGGCGAACAGTGCAAAAGTCAGCGCCTACAACTCGTTCGCGTTCTGTCGTGCTGTCAGGATGGGAAGTTCAGACGCGATATTCCGTGTGCGTGTGGTATCGTAGCAGTTAAACTCAGGGGTCCGTTTTCAGATGCCAGTCACACGGACTACGTGCCGAGCATCTCTTTGAACATCCCTCTTAGAAAGGGATTAAACGACGCTAGGATCGCGGCAAAGCCACCCAGTGCTATTTCCCAGATTATCTGAACTTTCATCATGCCGAATCTTTCAGTACCTGGCGAACAGAGCAAATAGCGCACCAAAAGCCACTCTGGTCAAGCAGAATGCGAGCACACGACTGACAGTTTTAAAATAAGAAGCAGAATGACTTTAGCTCAGCAGGGTGAACGTTAGTTGCGTTCAGAGCTCGCGGAAAACGTCTACTTATGCTCTTGTGCTACTCTCCTAAAGCAAATAGAGCAAAAACAGTGCATTCTTGCGGACATTACCGATGAAGCATGACTTCGACTCCTGCCACAAATGTCTGTTACATCAACAGAAGAAGCATTTAAGTTCTTCGCGCGTTCGGCAAAGTTCTATAGGATAGAGAGATCGCATTTTCCCTATTCAAAGGGACTGTATGACAAATGTCCAGTATTTCCCACGCTGTCCGGAGTGAAGTGGCTCGGAGAAAACAGGAAGCACATCGCAAGGTTCGTCATGTGAAAAAACAGCTGCGCGTCGTCCTATTCCTTTCACTTAACAATCGGGAATGCTGCATCGGGCCAAAAGTATATAGAGCAAACTATTAGTTCCCCTCTATACCTCGTGTTTCGTCGGTTTCATTTAATCAGTCAACGTGTTCGCCGGCCGTAGCCGCGCTGTTACTTGCTGCCAGAGGTGGGCAACCTCATGAGGTTTTGACCTCATGTGGTCGACCACAGACTCAAAATGACCTCAACCTCACGTCGTGAGGTGAGGTTGAGGTGAGGTCGGCGACGGCTCGAAATTTTGTGAGTGAGGTCAGCAAATTAGACCTCAACCTCACGCGTGAGTTTGAGGTTGAGTGAGGTCGGCATTCAGTGAGGTCGAAATTTTGAGGTCTAGACCTTTTGCAGTTGCCAGACTTACTCCGACGAGTGCCGCTTCCGAAGCGGAGTTGCAGCGCATCACCGCAGTGTTCATGCAATGACGCTTGGCGTTCGGTTTCCCCTATTTGGACAACCGGATGCCACAGTTCCCTCTTAGCTTTCGGTGCTGCGCCGTAATGTCCGTTCAGTCTGAGCCTACAGGAAGACGCACTCCTACGGTCTTCCCGGAAGGAGTGTTACTGTCACAGCACGCCACTCTCCCTCCCCCTTGCCCCGCTGGCATAGCACCCGTAGCTGCTGCCGGTCGGCTCAAACTCCATGGAGCGCGCAAAGCACGGAACTCGCGTTGACCCGCGGTAGCTTAGTTTGATGCCGCACACAAATAAGCTCAGTCCAACAAGCACGCCATAAATTCCTTCCAGCGAGGATGGCCCCAAGCAAGACTGCTTCGTGTTCATGCTCGTTGCCGGAACTGACGTCATGGATCTTGCCTTGCAGTCGAATAAAGGGGATCCTGCTGTACATTACAAGCTGACTTAACAGAAACTGGAGTAGTCGGCACAGGCGAGAGAATGTGATTCAGGTGGTTCCTAACATGGACACCTGCTGATTTCATCAAAAAAGCACGAAGCCAGAAAAACCTGTATAACACCGTCAAAGCTTTTGATCGGTGATTTCCCTCTCGAATCTCACACTAATTCTGTATATTACCGTTCCGTAATGCAAGCAAGTGCAAATATAATTTCGCTCTTTTATCCGAATAACCTCTCTTTGGTCTCCGGTTCCTTGTTCCTTCTCGGAAATTCGCTTATTATGCCAGAACACCGCAACACGAGGCGAACGTACCAGCATAGCGATGTTACAGCGGCGAAAAAAAAATGCAAGACTATAATGAATGTATGGTGATGTGGTAGCTGCTGATTCCTTTTCCTTTTTTTTTTTAATGAAGATGTGTGAATAGAACTGATTCAGTGCTCACGCTGTGCTGCTGAGTTGCTGTTTCAAACCTTCTATGATGTTTAATGGGGCGCTCTGTTCGCTTTTGTTTTTAGTTTGCGATTTTTGTTTGTATGTTTCTAATCATTCTTTTTTTTTTTTCTCGTATGGGATCAGTTAGGTTGGCGGCCTGCCTTGCAGACGACCAGGCACTACACGCTATCTTTCTTTTAGCATCATCATCATCACCATCATCTCGAGAGTCAAAGGCATGTGTCGTTACATGATCTTTGCAGTATGATATACATGAGAACTGGCGCATTTACCTGCTGGACAATCCGAATCTCATTAATGTGGGCCGGGTTGTGGGCACTCTTAGTAATGCGTCGTACGCGCATCTGTAGTAATGTGGGATCCATATGGATCTTGAAATGGAGGTGGAAGGGGGTTGGATGGGGGCCTGGTATGACGAGAAATTACATCGTTGTCACGTGAGTAGGTGTGATGTCATATTACAGCGTCGTCACGTGACTAGGTTTGATGGCACATTACATCGCTGTCACGTGCCCTGGTATGACGTCACACTAACATGATGCAATCACTAATAATACTAATTAGTCAGCGTTACCTAATTATATTAATTATCATTATATTTATTATGCGAGGTCATCACCCTCGTCGTGTGATTCGTCGGCTAGTGACGTCGCATGGCGCCGTTTCTTGCGGACACTTTTTTGCGGATATGGCCTTGAAAGTGAGCTTTCGCATTAATTAAAGAAGCCGCTCGCTTCTACACAGACATAAGCACAACGTGCCTCTGTTGGTGCACTACAGTCGCAGCTTGTTAAGTGTGTTCGAAGGCAACATACAGAGGACTGAAAAGAGCATTCTCGCTATGCCAGATAGAGCCAGAAAATCGAAATATACTGATATGCGTATGCATAACCGTCGCATTGGAAAGTACATCCACGGACAGTTTCTTTATATTCGGTAACTATCCTCAAGCCTGCGAAACGGATCGTGAATACCTCCCCCCTCCACCAAATTTCTGGTAGACGGTGTAGAAGGGCTGCGTTTGTCAATTGCATCTCCTACTGCGTGCACATCAATAGTGTCTGTACACACCTTATTAAATAGTACCATCATCATTTTGGCTTTCCAGTCTCACAGTATTCTCAGAATTGTTTTTAACTGAAAAACTTCTTAATCGCTTTTTGTTTTCTTTTTCGTTTGTTTTCTGAGGTTGAGCAGCCGACCTCAACCTCACAATTTGAGATTGAGGTGAGGTTGAGTGATGTCAGCAGTGGCCTCAGGAAAAGTGAGGTGAGGGCGTCTAAGGAGACCTCAACCTCAACTGATGAGGTTGAGGTTGAGTGAAGTCGGCAAATTCTTTTTGAGGTTGAAAGAGGTCCAGATTTTCGAGGTCAAATGCCCACCTCTGCTTGCTGCCAATCAGGAGCGGAGAAGGGAGCGATGCAACGTTTCGCCCGGTACTTCCGTCTGTCGAACAGGCTGAAAAAGAGCAGAACTACCCTCCGGGCATTGAAAAAAATGTTTTCAAGTACAAGGAGCACGCACGCTTTGAAATATTGGCATGCGTGAGTTGGTTTCGAAGGCAGCGCCGGTCGGCGCAGTGTAGGCATGCTGCGTTTCAACCTAAACCCCACATCACTGCCGACTGCAGCGCCACATTTGTTTACAAACATGAGTTTTTTTTTTTTTTTTTGTCTATCGCTCAAGTTTCCTCACTTGATTCGCGCTTAGCACAGTGCCGCCTCCAATAGCCATGCTGCTGGTTTATTTGTACCATGGAGTCTTGCTTGATTAAACCGGAGAGAGGGATAGAGGAAGAAAAAGCATTTATTTTTCCCTGTGGACACTGGCTGCGTTCCAATACTCTAGACGTCTAACAAGACGTCTAGTGTGACGTCTAGGAAGCAGTCTACATGTCCATGTATTGGAACTTGTCTAGTGCTCACGCCGCCTCGCGGCATAATAATGTAACTAAAGCTTATGAACAGTTGTACTACTATTTTTCACAAACTGAGCAATAAAGATAATTAAAAGCGTGTTTTCAACAAGTTTACACATTTCTTCTGGAATGAATTTGCGCGTAAACCGGACTGGTGGATGTGCCTATCGGTCAGTCTACTTGTAGCAGACGGGACCGCTCTCCGAAGACGACGCTAAAGAGATATGCGATTATTCTTTTATTATTGATGCTCAACTGTACATGCTCCTCGAGCGTGCTCGTCCAGACGGTCCTGTAAACATAAGAATACGAAAGACTGTAATCAATATGCGCGAAATGCGAGACGGCTAATATACACTGCAACAGGAAAACACATACGTGATATTAAACCCGCTGTCTGCCCTACGTGGCACTCGGAGACAGCGAGAGACCTAAATACAGCAGCGATCTTTAATCCTGCAACGACTAAAATCAATTCGCAACATGCCGGTGTATTTGTTCTGAGAGTGTAGAGATAAAAAAGAATGCACGCGAAAGAGTTGATGCAACTAATACAGCAACAGAAGAACACATTTGTTAACCGTCACGCCAGCCGTCTTAACACCCGTCGAGGCAACCAACGACAGCGACGAGTATTCTCTAAAATCAAGTGCTAATTAAGATCCGGCATCGTCCGGATCACGTAAACAGACCTACAGCGTCCGCTGCTGTAGCAAAGCTCTCAACTGCACGATTTTCTCCTGCGTGATTCACTGCTAGGAATCGCACGTCCACGAAGATTGATTAGCCACTAGTTTGCGTACCAAATAACATAATGGAATGACTCACATTTTTCCTTTCCTATACTCCGTGTACAGTCCGACGTCCGCAAGAGCACGACTCCCTCATCCGCGTACATCAGCTCCGCCATCTTTAGACAGCAAGTTAGCCTGCATCGATGTGGACTTCGGCGAAGCAGTCTTATGAGACTGCTTCGCCGAGAAATGGAACGCGTCCCAAGATGGCGGCTGTCCGGCTAGACGTCTAAGTAGCCGTCTACTTGGGAGTATTGGAACGCAGCCACTCTCTCGTTGCCGCTGCTGCGTTTCGTTTCCGGTTGCTCGCTCCCGTGTACTCGGCCTTTCGGGGACTCTTGCCGCCGTGTTTCGGCCACTATACCTCAGGCTATTTTCGTATCAGTTACGCGCCTCTGCAGCGTCCCGCGTCTCCCTGTGCCGCGCGAGGGTGACGCAGTCTCCTGCATGCATGACGTAAAATGCTACCAAAGCGCCACATTTCTCTCTCCCGCTCCATATCGTCGCAGTTGGGCTGAGGGCGTTCGGGCCCGCCGGCATGAACCCTCTGTTCATTTATTCCTTTTCCGCCTCTTCGCCATCCATCTAGAGCTGCTATCGCCTGCAAAGGGGAGGTAGTAAAGGTAATAGGCGTGCCATGGATGGTACAGTAATTGCTATATTGAAGGATGTAGAGCTTAAAAAAAAAAGCCTTGACTTCAAGTACCGTCATACGTTGTGAAGAAGGAAAAATAATCGCATTAACTGGTGTGTAGGGCTGAAGTTATCTTTATTATCCCATTTCATTTCTTTGTCAGTTTCCCTCTGTTCTTTTGAATTTCTCTTCTTTCTAATTGCGTGCTGAGAGGCACTCCGCTTTGTAGTTCCTGTCGAGAGGCATCTTTTTGAAATTCGTTTTTTTTCTTTGTTGCTAAATATCGGGATCCTGCTATAAAGCACGAGGAAGCTGCTGCAGGGGCCGTATTCTGTAACATTTCATTACATTTTCTATTTCATTTGGTTGTGACGTTAATGTGACGAGAGCAGTAGCAGGTAGGAAAGCGAACGGCTAATCGCAGACAGCTGCTTTAGCCTTGTGCCGCCTCATACAGTCCGGCTAAGTCATACCGACCACACTGCGCCAATTCGCTGCACACACGACGGCCACTTTTGTTTTGTTTTTTTCCTGAATCTGAACTAGCGGCGATAAAGCTCGACAGGCGTATCAAACGTGTCGTCGTGCTCTGTCACTCGGTCGGCCAGTGCAACATGGACTCGTGAAGCGTTTGCGTAAGCAGGTGGCATCGCGGGCATGTTTCTGTCCCGGCCAGCGTACATCTGCTCTGAAAGCCTACGACAATGGGAGCAGATACCAATGGCGGAGGATCAAATGGAACGGAAAAAAAAAAATGTATCGCTAGAAAATACGGGCCCGGGGGCCGTATTTTAAAAAGGATCCACTTGAAATGGTTATCTACTTTCCATTTCATTTCATTTCAATTGACGTCAGCGTCACGACATCATCAGACGAAAACAGAAAGCGACCCAGCACACAAATCGCAAGGTAGCGGATCCCCATTCGCGCCGATATGCAGCCAACGGCGAGGTCCGGTCGCCAATCAGCCAGCGGACCACCGGTCACTTCCCGCAGGCTCTTGAAAGCCGCCGCTACGTCACCAAACCACAGGGACCAATACCAGAGGACCAAATGGATCCGAAATGGATAACGAACAAATGGATTGTTATAGAATACGGCACCAGATTAACTTTGCGCCTGCTAGAAAGCGTGCTCCAAATGCTCTTGTACTCTGGAAATGCTATGTGTGTGTGCGCGCGTCATATTTCTGTGGATGTGTACCACTTATTCTAATCATCCTCACCTTGGGTAGCCCGCCAGTTATAATGCCAGCCTAGAATCAACACTTTTCAATACAGAGTGCTTCCTCTCCTCACCCTTGTTGTCTGTTCACGTGTTGGGCGAATATGCTCTTTAACGGGTTCGTGGTCTTCATCACAAACACTACAGGTGCGCTTTACAGCAGAACTTGTGCAGCAGTGAAGCCGGATTTCTGTGTTTCCCTCATGGTTGATGCACAACGTGCCGCCATGCCAACAGCAAATGTGTCACGAAAGTTCGAGCGTGCGGCTTGGACTGTCGCCAGCGCCACAGAGCTTTGTTCGCTGGGTTCGAGGCCATGCTAGGGTGGCTGCATGGCACCCGCTATTGTCAGCCGCCGCAAATGCAGCGCGTGTGCAGCATGGTCTCGGACCCAGCGGCCAACGCTCCGCTCTCGAGTGCGGAGCGTCCAAGCCACACGCTCAAGAGGTAGAGAAGCTCTTTATTAAAGACAGAATACAGCCATAATGTTGCACTGTTGCTCTTATTTTCTTTAATATTCTTCATTAGGGCACAGCCGACATTTCCGTCACAGGTATAGTCGAGGCCGGACATATCGAATTACTGTTTATATCGAACAGTCAGAACATCCCCTTGAAAATCACATGCAAAAGTATAGCATTGTTATTCGCGTATATTAAATACGCGACCGGCGGAGCATTTGATACATCGAACTGCGTGCCGCTCCCCTGCAAGTGCGCTTCTCTTCACAGCATCCTTGGAACACTTTTCGTGCTCGAAGACGGATCGGCTGCGCAGCCGTAGGCACCCGCTCGCAGCTACGGTGTTGTCAGATCGCGTGACGAGGTGCACGTGAAGTGTGTTGGGTGAATTTCGGTCTCTTGTAAGAGGGCAAAACACTTGTCTCGAACGGCCGAAATGTGTGTTTCGCAGCTCCCAAAGCCGCTGTGACCAGGAAGGCAAAAAATGACGATGAAATCCTATGAGTTTAACTGCACATACTTACGTCCCAGGCCAGACATTTTTTTCGGGAGGGGCCCAATACAATTTTTTGCACGAGGGGGGAGGTGGGAGGGAGGGGGGCGTGATCTTAGCGGTGCATGCTCAAAAAGAAATTTCTAATAGGGCTCGTGGTGGGAGGGGGATGAGCCCGTTTTCGGGAGCCCTTAACGTACGCCGTACACTTCCGTTACGTACCCTATTTCCCGAGTTTAGCGCTAGCGACTCTTGCGCACGATAAAATGCCTTTTCCAACATGGTGGCGCGCTTCAAAGCAGGACATCTCGCTTCGGAGAAGATTCGTCGTTAATGGGTTTTTAACTACGTTAACTGGTAACAATTGGGGCGTCAGGCTTTCGCTTTGTCTCACCTCAGCTACAGCAAAATCCATGAGAGATAAAGTTGCTTTATTTTTAATATCGAGTGCAGATTCGGCCGCTCCTAGGCCTAAGAAACCACAAAAGTGGTTTCCGTTCCGAAAACCAGTTGGCGCATCTATGCTTTAGTAATCATTGCGTCTCCGTTTGCATATCTGGAAAACAGCGTAACTTCCCGCAAAATGCTCGCGTGTAGCGTACGTTAAGCGTGCATACGTTATTTTAAAACTGCCGAATGTTCCTTCAGTGCTCGGTACGTAGACAGCGTCTATACTCTTTTTCTGACCATATCTGCATACGGCACGAGCAGACGACAAGCGGACGAGGAGACTCGGAGGAACACGTTTAACGCACTCCCCTGATTGGCTGAGAAAGCCTCTAGCTTCCATAGTGCTGCAAGGAACTTATGAGATAGAATATAGATACTATATCCGCGTTTACAACGACTGATCTGTGACGCGAAACGCATCAACGGCGGCTGCTGTAACATACGCTCAGTAGACGTTTCGCCGATACAGTCTTTATCACGAAACTACGTAAACCACTGCTGAGCTTGTGGCATTGCGAGAAGCGGTTCGCCACACCTGCGGAGGGTCACATTAAGGATGGCGTGCATTCTCTGACTCTAAGTGTCCGCTCAAATGGTGGAAAGCTTTTTACGGCAAATCACTTACCGGTATTTAGCCGTGGACGTCGCTGAACCCCAATCATCTTCTCAAGAACAAGGCCATTGTACTGTGTTTCATTGTGTCCTGGGACATACCCAAAAATTCTGGGAAAACATATTGATTGAACGGGAATTTGTTTATGAACCCAATTTTTTTCGCCTATCTTGAGATTGAACCAAATCAATCAATGTATCAGCAGATCCCTCCTCGGGACGCTCGTAATTTCCTGAGATTTACTGTAAAAACAAGCACCCCATTGGTTTTCTACGGCAGTCTGAACTATACTCAGTGAGAGCGCAGGACAAACTAAAAAAAAATTTGCTACGCACTGTAAGGTTAGATCATTCCCATCAGCATGTTCATAACAGTTTCTTGCAATGTTCCACAATTGCTTCACAATTAGACGTGACGGCTTAGAAAGCTGGACTTAATTGTGCCGGCTTCACTGAAACGAGAATGCTGACGCAGAAGCCTCAACAATGGCCTCCGATCATTAGTGCCGTTTCCTGGACAAGACGTCACCTGCCATCTTTCGGTTTTTATTAGGAGTGCGTCAGCGAGACGCTGGGGTCAACCAGAGACACGACACATGCGGCCCAAAAGGCTAGATCTGACCATGACCTTTTCCATTCCGCGAGGAATTCCGAGATGCCACGAAAGTCTCCTTCATATCTATAGAGTAAGACTGGGCGTCGCTTTAACGCATATGTACTGTTATGACTCTACCCCCCCCCCCCCCCCCCCCGCGTGCTCCCGCCACAGCAGTCTTCAATTAAGCCAATCCCAAAGGCAGTACGGACGACTCAACGGCAAGGCACCACTGCCAGGGAGGCATCGCTCAACGCCTGCCGCTACGCATGGAGACGAGTTGCTGCCATTCATCCGCGCTTAGCTCTTTTGTCGACTGGGCGGATGCCGCAGTGTCAGGTGTTCGCCTTCGGGCGGCCCTTGGACCAAGCAGCAGCACCACCCTGGTAGGCTTCCTGTAGCACCGTCTGCTCCTGATTAACTGAAGGCCAGCTGCGTTTGGTTAACTGCGCGCCCACTTGTCGGCGAGGAGGTGACCAGGGAAAAGGACACTTGCGGGACAATTATCCGTGTGCCCCAGCCGAGGAAGAAGATGGAGAGAGGAGCGCCGTTAATGAATGCCCGACTTCGGCCAGCTGGGAAAGCGAGCCAATGAGCGTCGTTCACTACACCCAAAGGCGGCGCCCAAGACGAAGTCCCTTTGATTGGACGAAAAAGGCGGGAAGACGACGGGAGAGGCTACTTAGAGACTCTTTCATCGGGCAGCAGTTCCCTGAGCTGTCTTCTCAGCTTTTAATTTGTTTGTTTTTGTTCGTAACTCATGTTGTAAATATGTAAATACAGTTTTTCTCTTGCTTCTCCTACTCCTCGTCTGCGGCCCACGTTCCTTCCTCTATCGGCACTGAGCGGCGGTGTTCCTATACCCGTTGCCTGGCGAGACACTTTACTAGCACAGCCAGCGGTGGGATGGAAGTAGAGTCGTAACATACTTGCATTCACTTAATTGGACACGCGAGCTGTTCTTCTTGCGTTGCCACAGAGATGTGGAGCATGCGGTACTTACGGAAAGCCCTGTATGTGCGCTCGAAAGAGTGGCCTTGGCCGCTTCCTCGGCGTATTTGGATGCCACTCTCGGAGGACCTTGCACAGGGCGCTTGGCCCGAGAGATGGAGATTAAGCTCTCCGGGCAACGGAGGCGCATCTACGTTCGTGGCGCGCCACGGGTCTCGACTCGCGGTTGTGATTAGGCGCTTTCCTCGTGTGCCTGTGTGTATGTTTCCATCTCTCCTCAGTCCACGTCGTCACTCATCGTACCCCTCTCTCTTCTCCTTCTCCTCTTCCGCAGTGCTGACTAGCAGGTCAGATAATTATCTTTCAGGGTGACCTCTCCGCTCTTCTATAAAGTAAATCACTCCGTCTCCCTCTCTCTCCGTAATATGAAGAAAAAGGTACCTTCAACGATATATACAAGTGCTTCTAGGGGATCTCCCTTTGCAATAGACATGTAGGTATTTATTTATGCAGGGATGCACTCCGCGTCTACTTTCGTGGAGGTCGGGAGGAGGAAACGCACAGCAGCACTCTGGCACTCCAGCTCAGCTGAGGGAGTAGGAAGTCACGATCAAAGGAAATGCGCGCGCATTCCTGCTGTCAGTTGTTTCGTCCAGAATTCGCGGGGCATGACTTGAAATTTTTCTCTTGTTGCCAGCAGGAATTTTCCGGAAATCTGTCTACAACAGCATCTAAACTAGAGTAAGAATGATTCAGCGTTTTTTTTTTGTTCGTCGCGGCAGCTCGACACCGCAGAGCGATACGATCTTCTGCATGAATGGCGGGGAAAAACCTGACACGGATGGCCTTCCGCGCCCGCGACTGCTCTCCCTCTTGCTTTGCACTGCAAACAAGGCCGCGCCCGACTCGGCGCTGTGTGTGTGCGACCAGGGAAAGGAAGTGCAGACAAGTTACAGGCCGCGACCGGACCGCGCAAAGTGGGCGTCGGTCAGTACGAGGCCCATTTGTCCTCACCGGAGTCAAGGCGGTGGAAAAACACGCGAGCTCCCCTCGTTTCCAGCGCGCTGCGTGCGCTTTGGAGCGATTCGTAATCTCTGACCGCGGGTCGAGTCGGTGCACGTTCACGGGTAAAAAGAGCGGCAGGTTACGCAAGAAAACAAAACGAGCTCGCAGTCGCGACCAATGCAAATCCACGTCTTTCTCTATCCCGCCCATAATAAGGGAGCACTACGCTGAAAACGCGAGCTACTTTAGCAGCATTGTGGTTTTACAAAGAATACGACATAATAATGACAAAAATAAGAACGCTACCGACGAATCGGTCAAGAAAGCGCATTTTTTTTTGCCTCAAAAAGCTGTTTGTGAATCACCGACAGATCAGCAGTGCTTTTCTACTATAGAATCTAGCCGCTATTTTTCCTGCCACCGCATGGTGAGAAGAAATCTAATGCTAGTGAGCTTTGCTTGTACAGGAGCAGGCTTCACAGAACGTCCGCAAATGGGCTTATACTTCTTTTTTTTTTAACAACTCACTCTGTCGTGATACACAGATCCTTCCACACGTCAGCGGAAAGGTCTGTGCATGCCTGTTTTATTTCTTGTACTTTATTGTGCATAACTGCAAAATTATACGCTGGGTCTGTGTTATTCTGTGTCCAGCGCAAGTCAGCGCGCGTTTCGTCGCTTGCACGAAACGCACGTCGTTTGATATATTTCCTGTCTTCGGAAATGCTTTCTCTCCGAACGATTGCACGAAAACGATGTGTTCGCCTTCGCGCATTGCTGCTGTTAAAGTCAGGGTGCATTTCTTTGTGTTAACAAATAGCGGTAGTGGGTACTAGTTCCCTTCCTCAACTGTCGCGTTTAAATGTCGTCCAGAATTTTGCATGATCACAGGAACGAAACGTGTTCACTCTCCATCTGTTTAATTTTTAAAGATATTATTCCGACAGGTATACGCCTCACAAAACTGCTGTTGCGCGCCTCGAAAAACACTTGCGCTGTGAAGTGGCGTTTTTGCGCCGCGTTTAATTGGGTTGAAGAGGTATGGAAGATGTGGGAACTGATTGGAGATATGGCAGCTGGGGAGATTGGAGAGATATGGGAGATGCCTTTGACATGCAGTGGGCGTAGTCAGCCTGATGATGATGATGAGAGCTTGCACGACTCAGACGAAGGAGGGAAACCCCGGAAGGCTGCAAGGGAGGCCATTCAGTTTCAAAGCAACAGCGGTGGAGGGGAGAGTTACACGGCACTGGTGTCGTATTATGCAGTGGCCGAAAACTACGTCGTTAACTATAGTAGGCCGATATTTTTCTTCCTCGACCTCCCCTTTAAAACACGCCGCGCACCATCCTCATTTACTAACATTTGCGGGGCCCAATCGTTTTATTTATTTTTTCGATACTCCGTCACCCTCCCTTTCAGTGGTTTTTACGTTCGGGTCACGGTTTAATACCGTCTACATTATTGAGCATTGCAGTTATAATTAAGCTTCAATTTGCTATTTCGGTGCGAGAATTTCGAGCTGACCGTGCGATGCTTGTATTGCTTGATAAATGCTTACACACATAGAAGCAGCGGGGAACCCTACAATATCGTGTGGTTCGTAGGTGCCTTGACCTATACTTCATGCGCACTCCGATTACACGGGCACCGGGGCAATTCTAGAACCGGCAAACTGATCAGCGGGCCCACATTGGCGCTGTTTCTGCGTATATCCACCTGCTGTTGCTCCTTTCAGAATGGTGCAGGGCAAACAAAAATAAAAAATTGGCGGTGGTTTAGCCCTGGTTAAACCTGGAGTGACGCGATAGCTACAGCTGGCCGAGTGGAACTTGGTCACGTGACCAACCACGTGACAAACCACGTGATCAGCCACGGCGCCGCGCCGCCGGCAGCTGCGCCGCACCACGTGACTAACCACGTGACAGCGTGGCGTCGCCGCCACGCTGAAGCCTCGAAATGCCACCGTAATGTAGCTATCGCTGCAAAAAAAAAAAAAAAGAGGGCTGCTTGCTACCGTCGGAATTTTAGAGGTATGTAAATGGTACTTTTTTCAAAACCGAATAGAAAACGAATCGAATATGTTTTTTACAAACATTCGCTATACTTTTGCGAATATTTGTACAAAACGAATAATCGTGCCAAACGGCGTAGCGCTAGCGGCGGCGTTGAGGTACGGAGCTATACATAGGGTGCCTCGATGCCAGCTACAACTGACGCAGTTATCTGAACCTGCTTGAGTCCTGCCTCGTGGTCCAATCATGTTATGTCCAATCAGAATCACGTCGCGGCGCTGAACCCTCCTTCATCTCGTTCACCCCGGCCGATCGCGGCCGCATATGCTGCGTTGTGCTCTGGTTTTGGTACAGTCGGAGTAAACTGCGGCGTGCATTATTCTAACTTCACGATAATTATTCGAAACGTATTAGAAATCTTTAGAACGTATTCGATTCGTTTAGAATAATTTTGAACATGCACTATTCGATTCGCCCAAGGATATAGGATTTGCTATTCGGAAATATAGAATGTTCGCGCACGCTTACAGAATTTCCTTGCAGAAGAAAACTGGAAACGCGAGAAAGAACAACAGCAATAAAAGAAAGGGCCACGCATATGACGCACCCTGTAAAGCGCTTCTGCCCCACACGCATCCCGTATACGTGCACGTGGGTGGTTTCTCACCTTCGCACTCGGTGATTTTACACTGTTAGCTCTAATCAGCTCATTCCCAAGTTTCGCGCCACCGTCGGCGTCCGCAGCACCACCTCCCTCCCACCTGCCTCGGTTGGCAGGTGGCAAAGTGGAGAGAAGAAAACCCCCTCTGCACTTTTAGGGGAGAGGGAAGTGGGAGAGGGAAGAGGGATAGAGGGTGGAAGGCGACGGGTACCTAGACCGTCCGAGTCCGGCCGAGACAGGTGGTTGCTTCGAACCCATCGCCGGACACGGAAGGCTACAAGCGTTCCCCGGCTCGGCTTCTTTCGTTGCTGTCACACCACAGCTAACGTTTCAATATTCGCGTTACACACTCGTAACCGTCCTGCGGCTTTTAGCGCGGTAGCAATACTAGGCGCATTTTTCGATTTAGGGCATACGTAGCCCCCTTTGTCAAAATTTTAGAGTCCAGGGGGTTTGCTTCTGAGCCCCACCGTGGGGCTGGTAATGTTTCCATAGTGAAGAAAATATCCTGAAGGCAAGAAGTTTTTCGTTCTACCCCCTTGAACGGCTATAGACGTTCAAAAATGCTACAGGAGCCCCAGTGCATGGTTTAGAAGCAAACCCCCTGGGCTATAAACTTTTGGCAGAGGCTGTACACACGTACGTATGTCCCTGAAGTCCCCTTTGTGGAAAGCGGCCCTCCTGCCCACCGAGTTGTGGGCAACCTCGGTGGAGGCCTTCACACAGGTATTTACCCCAATACTTTTAGAGTGAAGGCCTTCATGGTAAATGCCTTTCGGGTAAAGGCGTTTAGGTTGAGCAAAGGCCTTCATGGTAAAGACCTTTATCATATAAGGACCTTAAGTGCCCACCTTAACTGTCGCTATACTGCACGATATTCCGCGCTTAGCCGTGCTAAACCGTCTATTTCTTTTTTTTTTGGTTCAAAAGCAATACTTCACTAGCAATCCTGGAAAAGCTGATGTCTTCCTGAAGTCTTCCAGATGCCTGCAGAAATAAAATAAACATTGCCGCGATGGGGTTTCGAACCCGCGGCGGCGCGCGAATAAATTAGTTCGGCTGGTCACTGCAAAAACTCGCAGTGCGCCGCAACGTTGGCCGAGGCAGGAGCGTGGCCCCTTGAGCTCCAAGCAGCGCGCAGGGCACTGAATCACATCGCCCGGCTTCACCGCGCACCGGACGGCGGCTCGCTGCTGCAGCGTATGCGCTCGCACCCGCGCTCACGAATGGGCGCGGCGCTGCTCGAGTATGAGCAATTGACCCAAGGCCCACCCCCCTACGGCTCCCTGCGCGCCCTGGCCTGCTGCCTCGGAGGTACAGTGAGAGATCGTCGGCATCGCGGGAAAGCGGAGCACACCCCCTCTGCGCTGTGCAGCAGCTGGCCAGAGCCGTCATACACGAGGAGCTCCAGGACCATCTCCTCGTGTACACCGACGGCTCAGTGGCCCGCGACAGCTGCTCCCTTGCTGCGGCGGCCACCATCCCCGCCCTGCGACTGCACAGCCAGCAACACGCAACCTTCCTGGGCTCCTCCACCACGGCGGAGTTGATGGGGATCCGGCTCGGGCTGGACCTGCTGCTCACCCTCGGCCCTCCGCCGCCCAGGAGTGCCTCTGCTGTGCGACTCCCGCGCCGCCCTCAGCCGCCTGCAATCTAACGGCCGCGGTACCCCACTAGTGCGAGAAATTCGCTCGCGCATCGAGCGCCTCGCGCAGAGAGGTTGTGCCGTGCGTGCACAGTGGGTGCCCGGTCACTGCGGCATCGCCCGGCAACGAAGAAGCTGACGACCTCGCGACCGCTGCACACCAACTACCTGCCAGCGATCTGCCCCTTGCGCTGGAGGACGTGCGTGCGGCCATTCACGACCATCTCCGAAAGCAGCACACCCCGACCCACGCATCGCGGGAGGTGAGCGCATCGACAGTGTCACCGGCTGTCGTGCACTTACACGGTCGCAACTTGCAATGATCCTCCGCCGCGCGCATTGGCTGCGTGTGGCCCGGGGAACGACGGGTGCGTCACGGAATCGCGACGAGTGATGTGTGTGACGGATGCGGTGCAGTGGAAACACTAGAACATCTGCTCCTTCGCTGCTCCGCGTTCGCCGATGCTCGTCGCGATATGCTCGCGGCCTATAGGGCGCAGGGCATACTACCAGACTCCATCAAGACGCTATTGTGGCCGCAGGGCAGTGCGCGCACTCGTGAGCGAACTTTGGTGAGCCTCTGTGCATTCCTCGAACACACGGGCTTGACGTCCCGTCTGTTCTCCGTCAGGTAGTTACACGCAGTGACCGAACGCTCCGCGAGTTCTACCTTGAACGATTAATAACTGGACGCCCCACTCCAGTTGTAACCTACACAGTGCTGTGCGCGTGTGTGATTTAATTCCTCTAAAATGAACTAATCACGCGCACAACCTGGACACATTACTTATTCTGTAAATAGTTTGTACATATTACTTCTCCCCCTGTCCTCTATATTCCTGTCCCCTCACCTCTTTCATTTCATTTCTCCATTCTGCCTGCTGTCCTTTATTTCCGCTGCCCCAGCTCAGGTGCTTCAGTATCGATGGCAGATGCCGGGGCTAGCAAAAATCTTTTCCTTCCTTTTTTACTATTATTTTTAATAAAACCACTACCACCACCACCACCACTGCACGAGAGCACGAGGCTATCACAGCAGTCGACCGCGCCCCGTGTTGTTGTTCCTGCCTCGGAAGAGATGGCACATACCCACGGTTGTTGTTGTTGCTGTTGCGACTGCGGGAAGAATGAAAAGGCAAGTGGACGGACTTGCCCACCGGCTCAAGGTGAGCCACAATCGCTGCCATGTGCAGGCAGTGGGAGAGTTGAAAGAAATGTGAGAGGAAAGGCTGAAAGACAAGACGCGCGTCGCAACAACCGCGTCACCCGAAACGACGACGACGGTTTAGCAACAGAAATACTCTCAGTGACGAGGAGCCCACGCAACATTGGCCAGCGTTTTAAACTGCAGCACAAACTCGCGCTGTTCACTGCACATCGTCGTCTTCATCATCTTCCATCTGTGCGCAAAAGTCACGAAAGGAAAGGAAACGTGCAAAACTGGCTCCCTGGGTCAGTGGACACCTCAATCACTGATGAGTTACGTGACGGTAGTGACAGAGACATGTGTGCTGCTTGCGACTGCGTTTACATCGTTTTGGCAGACAGGCGGCAGTAGAGCAATAGGTTGCCGGCGTTGGTGTTGACAACGTTGCAGACTCCGTTCATTTTGCGGAAATGAAAGGCGCATAACTGGTTCCAGGGTAAGTGAACCCCCCCCCCCCCCCCCCCCCCCCCCCCAATCGCGCTTTCATGTATACGGGGTGGTGGTGTCCACCTGCAAGAGACTATTTTCGCAAAATAATCCGTGCTTAGTAATGCTAAACCACCAGCAATTTTTTTTTTTTACTCCGCTACTCCCCCGCCCTCAGCTCACCGCGTGAGGGCCGGTGAGGCTGAGGACAGACGGAAGTGAGGGCGCGCACGACTGCTTCTGACTAGTGTTCCTGTATATGCAGAAAATTCGGCGCCGGCTCTGTGCGCGCAAAATATCCGGAGATGCAACATAGGTGGGGCCACTTGGGTGACGTGACCCTGTGGCGTCATCACAACCTGCTCACCGGATTGTGACCAAACTGACCACCGTGGCAGGTGGCAGTTAAATTAATGATTGGTCGCGAGAGGTTGCTCGGGACGCGCAACCTGGGTCGCACAAGCCACACCGGTGGCATCAGCTGCCATCGCAGTGTAGTGGCACATCGCTTGACTGCTGCACCACTTCGCCAGTAGTGGGACTCTCAGGGATCTATGAATGTAAGGTGGAGAATGACCAATTCAGTATAGATGAGCATTAACCAATGCGCGCTATCGACTCATACCTTTAAGGCGGAACATAAATGTCCCCTCCAAATTTTGTCCCCAAAGTTACGCCCACCTCGGGGCTAGCCTATAGGTGGCGCTTCCAGCAGTGCGTCCCCTTTCACCGCTCTGCATGCCCGTCACAAAACAGCGTGCATTCGTCGTAGTTGGGCCATGTCAGAGCGTCGACGTCGAAGGAAAGCCCCTCCGCGCGTCGCGACAAATATGTGATACCGTACGTGGGCGGCGAAAGCGAAAGAAGTCGGTGCCCGCGAGGCGCTGCAGCGGCTGCCACTTTCACCGGGGGCGTTAATAAAATCATCGCCGCTCGCTGTTGACGGCTATGGAGCGGGCGTCGGTAGTCATTAATGAAAGGAGCCACGCGGGGATGATAAAGGCCGGGAGGCCAGGCACCGCCACGGGCGCCGGCATATGCCAACCTTCGTCAAACGGCCGCGCGGACATTCTTTTTTCACCTTTCTCTCCCCTTTGTTGGGCAGACGCTGCGGCAACGGGCAGCTTCAGATGCGGCGCGCACGGACCGAACGGGGCCCAATGAAATGGGGACCCCAAAAAAAGCGAGCGCGCTGCGTATAGACACGGAGGGGACCAAATAAATAAGACCTTGACATTAAAAACTGGGACTCCCCACTTGCCAGCAGCAATTTTTCGTGATTGATAGCGCCAGACGAAAGGGAGGGACGCGGGTCAAGCGGCGCCCTTCCCTCTCGCGCCTCTCGACGCCATCGATCAGGCGTCCCGCCGGGGCCTGCATACCGCCACCGCCCCGCGCTCTGGCTGCGAGCATCGCCGTGGCTCTCGCGTAATTGCATCGCATCTCCGCCGAGGGTGGAAGAACGCAGCCGCCGCCAGTGGCTTCCCACGCGGGAAGACACATGTCTATTCATGTGTGTCGCTCGATCTGCATGCAAATGGGGGCGGCCCCCGCGGAGTCGCCGCGTCCTGGCCAACGAGTCGCGCGACAGTCGACTGGCCCTCCCAGCGCGCCCCATTTTCGCGCGCGCGATTCGGAGCTCCGACTGACAGGCGCCTGATGAAAGGACGGCTCTCGGATCGCGTCCCGCGGAGGCCGCACCGTGACGACCGCGTTTTGCGCCGAGCGGAGGAAAACGCTTAGCGCTCCATCCTCCGGCGTCCTTTTGACGCCCATCTCGCTCTTATTTTTTTTTCCCCGCTCATCGCGAATGCGGGCTTTTCACTTTACTCGCCGGAGCGTCTCTCTTCGCCGGGGCGCTTTTTACGAAAACACTCGTCGCGGGTGGCACGTGGGCGGAATCGGGCCCGGAAACTTATTCAGCGCCGAGCCGGCGAGCGAGTGCGGAAGTGGTCCCCTCGACGGGGCGCCCGCAGTTCGGACAGTTGCGAAAACGAGAGTCCTCCATGCACCGCGCGAAGGTACAGCGTGAAGCCGCCGCCGGGGCAGTTCGCGGTGGGGGGAGTTTTTCTACTCGCGAGGTGAGTCGACGCAAGAGACCTGCAACGCACGTGACGTGAAGGCGGCGAGCGTCGTCCAGCGAAGTAAAACCCGCCTGGAATTACACGGCGCGCTGAGAGAGCGCGCATTCCGCAGAACGCCCGGTTGAGCCGCGCACCGTTGCATGCTGATGCCGGGTGCTGACGAGAGACGTGGAGGACACGAAGTCCCCCCGGTCGCGGGTAATAACGGTCCGTCAACTAAGCGAAGCGTGCGCCTCTTGGCGCCACCTCCTGCAGGGTCTAGCCGAGAAATGTATGCACGCCTTCGAGGTTCGGCATCGGTTGGCGCGCATATTCGGCTCGCGTCACTATACGCAGTCGGTAGGCGCCGCCGGGGTCAGGCCTAATTGCCAATGCAACGAGCTGGCATTCAATTAGCGGCAGTGCGCCGACGTTGCATACCAATCCGCTTTTTCCTCGCGCGCCGTCCCTGCGGGACCACCGGAGCGCGATTGGCCAACGCGTGCCACAGCGGCGAAAGCCAAGAAGCCGCGCACTCACTCTCCTGCTTTACCCTCTACGTGATCGTTGCGGGCAGCGCGTTAACTCGTAACACCTCGAAGACGCCCGGTCAAGTAGGATTCATTAAACATTTGCTGCGAGACCTGGCTACCGGCGGCAGCCGTTGGAAGGGCGCTGGGAAGCTCAAACGCTTACGTGCCGATGCGCCAGTCCTCTCAACTGAGGTGCAGGGACGCCTTTGTGGACAGCTCTTGCAGGCGGCGTGTGTATACCATGCGTTGTTTACAGCGCTTTCTTAGCAAAGTCCGTCCGGCTTGCCGTCGTCGTCCCGTCCGCATGCCCCCCATACTTCCCTCATCGTAGAATGCACCTGCGTAGGAAAACTTGGGGCAAGTAGAAAGCTATGTATACACATACGTACAAAGCTATCGGCTCTGGGGTGCGGACACTGGTCTCCTGCCTCCGGTGAAGGCCGACATGGGCAATCGAATTCGAAGCGGAGGTTCTAACCCGGGACACGTGATGCTGACGATACTTGCCCTAAGACAAGAATTCACAGGCTATACAGTGGCTATTTGTGTGTCGTATGGTCATGCGTGGTGCGGCGGGGCATGGAGTCCTCACTGTGTCAATCATTTCGCGAACCAGCTAGCGCTGATCACTCGTCGTACTCTGAGGGTAAGCGGCTGTTATTTTTTTTTAACTTTATTCCAGGCAAAAACTGGGGTCATTGTATTTCCCTGAGAGAAAAGTTCTCCGCCCAGGGGGCGACAGAGGTAAAAATGGCGGAGGTGAGGGGCTTTTCAATTCGTCCTTGTTCTGCTACGATATCTCCGGGCGGCCGCTTGACCAATTTTTGCTTCAAGTACACGAAAAATGGACGAAAAGTTAAGATCAAACTAAAGAAAGCCCGCGAGGTAACGCTTATTTCATCCTTTGGTTTTTAAGTCGAGGGTATTTTATAATCATCTGCGTGAAGTCAATGGTCCAGCTACTCGAATCGTTCTCTGCCTCCCTTTGTTTAGTAGAGCAACAAAGAAGAGAATTAAAAATGCAGTCCATATTTTCGGTCCTTTTTGATGGGCAGTCAAGGCACATCGCTGAAAAAAGGCAGCC
>NC_135497.1:74071492-74089330 GCF_052857255.1 Amblyomma americanum | reverse complement strand
CAGAGCCACGCCCCTCGCTGGTGCTCAGCACACAGAGGGTACCTGTGCAGCTGATTCGGCTGACTGGCTCGTTCACAGCGTCTGCCACACGCTTTATTCCAGGTAATCGGGACCTGTCGAGCTTATTGCTACCGTACTGACCCGGATGTAACAATCTTCCTCTTTTTCCCTACCAAAACAAGGTGAAGACAGCGAGACGTTAGGTATAATCAAATCACGCTAAATTCGAGACGTTACGTCCCCCCCCCCCCCCCCCCCCCCTTGCTAGCCCTTGCAAACAACGGTAACCGTATACAGCTATCCCCGGAAAACGCGTCCGTGAAAGAAAGGAGCAGGCCAAAGAATAGCCGAAGGCTTACGCTCGCATCAGTGCGGTAACTGCCGTCGACGGCTGCCACCGTACGAATGGTCCACCGTTAGTTTCGGCGCATCATTTTTGTTTTCTTTCTTTTTCACTAGCAACAGTGCTCGCGCAACGAAGCGTTAGCGATAAATGAACGCGCGCGCCGTGCACTGGTACCTAGACCAAGGGCACCTCTGGGCCGGATCAGCGCCCGGTGTACATCCGTCATTACGACGAGAACCGGACTGTCTGTAAGAGAAAGGCGAGTGCGCGCATTCGCCATTCATCGCGGGGGCTTCGCCGGATGCCATAAAACGCCGACCCTTTTTCTCCCGCGGCAGTGGTCCTGGAAGCACGCGAAGGGCACCCCATTATGCCCGCCTGTGGCGGGGGACCCGAGCTGAGGGAGACCCATAAACTTTACGCGCGAGCTAAGTGCATTTCAGACGCACAAACCGCGCGCTTTCCTCCGGGCCAGCTCGGTCTGTCGGTCCCGCGCAATATATTCGCTCGGCGCACACGCTGCTGCGATGTGAGGGCGTGGTGGGCAGAGAAAGAGAGAGAGAGAGAGAGTATATATATCGCGCAAGATGGAACGCCTGCCGTGCGCGCTCTGGGCCGGGGGGACCGATATATGGATTCACTGCTGCTGCTGTTCTCTTTATTCCAACCCTCTGGCTCTTTCATGGGCCCTTCACCTGCCTCCCTCAAGCAATGGAAGCCATACGAAGGTTCCCTCTCGCCCGTGAGGACACGGTGGTGCGGGCGGCCTACAGGCGGTGATTTTGATGACCGTTATTCCGCCGCCTTCCTGTTTATTAGTTTCTTTCTCACTTCAGTTCCGCCTATCTCTTCCGGCACGGTGCTCTTAGCACCCGTACCGGAACAGAAGTCCTCGTCTTTAATAACTTCCGAACTGCTCGTGACGTCCACGTTTAAAGAATGCCGGTGTGATGCGCGGACACCGACCAGAAAGACGAACCATTGGTAAGAGCTGAGAATGAGGACACGCCTGACCGGAATGGCGCGGTTAACATCAACCAGCTTCGCTGACGTCCAGACCGAGCAATATCTCGCTGGCGCTGCGGTCGGCTGGTTCTTGTAGTCTCGAGAAAAGCAATCAACAAAACTTCCCGGTCCACTTCCTGGGTGCTGAAACAGGTCGATTTCGCTCAGAAGCTTGTTTCGAGGGCTGCTAATTAATACAAGCACAGTCTGGAACCGATATCATCGCACTCACTTCTCCTTGAAATAAAGTATTTCTCTATCTCTCTCGCTCTAGTCTGAATAATGCGAGAACACTACAGTAATGAACAAGGAGTTAAAAAACATTCATGTCAGCGCAACTTATAATTGTCGTCGACCCGCGACACACCTGTCCTCCCGTTTCATCTGTTTGCAGCTTGCACGCTGGGAATGTTTTGGCCTGACGCAACGGGCATGAGGCCTCAATGCACACGCTGGTTACGCGATCACGAATCGCTCAGCGGCTACCCTTCGACAACCGACGCCCAAGAACATGGCACGTTCCTCTTCTCAACACTTGCTACAGCGCACGCGGCGCTGAAGAGAACGAGAAGCGATCACAAACTGCTTTTGCTCGCCCCCTTACATTCGCATAGGCAGACTGCTTCCTCGGACGGTATCCGGGCGTGGTTTCGCCATAACTGGGTCTGCGTGCAAGCCTTTCGTGCCGTTTCCTCCGCATCTTCTTTCTTCTATAAATGGCACAAGAGTAAGATGCTGGGTACCGTCTCGTTAGTCTGCCACTCCGGTTACTTGACTTGATATTTCCTTTTCGCCATGGCCCTGTCAGCCTCTGATAACTGGAGACAACCTTTCTTTTAAAGAAACGAATGAAGCGCCAGCGCACCCAGAAGCGTAAAGAAGGGGTGTAGGGGCTGCAGCTACCCCCCCCCCCCCCCCCCCCCCCCAATTTCGTGCGCGAAATGGCTCACCGCGCCACTTTCTTCGCACACACTAGAAAGCCCTTGTTGAGAATGTCAGAGCTATCCTGGCGTCGTAATATCCGACTTGGCGTTTAATTAAACGGCTTTTATTCTGGGCCCTTCTTCGCTTTCCACGGCGCTCAAGATGTGTCGCCCCATATAGGCTGTCGAGTGGGCCCACCCAACCTCAGCCCTCCCCGGCGCCTTCAAAAAAATAACAAAAATACAAGCAGGAATGTCTGGCCGCGCTGCTGAACACGGCGAAAGGCGAGGCCGTGTACGTACGCCTTGAGGCCCGCAAACAAACAATTTTCGGCACGGTGCGCGCCGGTTTGCGAAAGCGGCGCACGGAGCCGCGATTACGCAAAATGCGACGTCTCCAAGATTGCACCGAGCGCTTTATTTACGGCCGTCATTTGCGCGGCCCCCCGCGTGTCGGCTCGCATGCGACGCACAGAGCGTCGCGCGCGGCGCGTGAGTGCCTGCGCGAGTACGTACTGCGTGCAGGGATCGAATTCAGGAGGAGGCTCCTGCTCGAGCGCGCACCGTTATCACGCGCGAAAATTTTCCGGTACGCGCATAGCATTCTTCAAATCTTTCGCGAGGCATGCGAAGCTCCCGCGTCGCAATCGGGGAAGAAAAAAAATATGCGAGCGCGTGGCTCTATTTCAGGCAAGGCGAAAACAATGATGCCGTGCAGCGCAGATGAATCAGTGGGAGAAATGCGGATGCCTTTAGACGGGAAGAAGAGACCACGGCACACGTGCCTTTTCGCATTCCCTCGACGTCCATCCCATTGAAGAAAAGTGCGGCCAGAAGTGCAGTCCGTACAGCTGGATCGACGCCTCTACGGCATCAGCTCCGTTCCCTTCAGGCACGACCCGAGCCTCGCTATTTAATTAATTATTTATTTATTTGTTTATTTATTTATTTATACTTTACCCTGCACTGCCAAGGCACCACAGCAGGGGAGCGGGAGTCAGAGTGCTATACATAACATGAGATTATGCAATTCAAATAGTCCTTGTCGAAATGTATGTACAAAAATAAAAGCGTAATAAATTTCTAAAAAGGTCCTATGGGCAAAAAAAAAAAAACGCAAAGAGTGAAGTTGCATTTCGTTCAGTAAAGAGAGTGTTGCTGCTCACACCTGCCAGACGTTCACTGGGAGCGCATTCCATTCGGAGATAATTTTGCAAGAAAAAGTAGAATTTCATATAATTAGTTTTCCAGTTAAATTTGCGAATCTTGTTTTCATGTCTTTTTCTAGCCGAACGGTAATGACGAGGTTGAGTATATTTATGCCTCTCAATTTTCTTGAAATTATAATGTATGGAGTGCATTAGCTTGAGCCTACTTTTCTTCCGCCTTTTTAACATGGTAGATCTAGTCCGCTACTATTCTTGATGCCAGTTACGCTTGCTTCTCTTCAGTATTGTTTGGATATGAAGCTGGCTGTCCGAGTTTGCGCACTTTGTAGTTTTTCTATTAGATATGTTGGTGTGGGTCCCATGCGATACTGGCACGTTCCTAATGGGGCCTTACCGTTTCCTGATAAGCTGCAAGTTTTTATTTGTGGGGAGCGCTACGAAGTGTCCGAAGTACTAAGTTAAGAATTCCACTTGCTTTATTGATTATCCTGTAAATGTGTGGATTGAATGCGAGATCTTTGGTGATAGTAGTACCTAAGTACTCTATTTCAGACGTTTTCAAGTAAATTATTTGTTATGTTGACTAATTATGTTCAGTACGTAGTCAAAATAATGTGAACGTTTGATCTATCAAGACAGTATGCATGAACCGCTACGTGCTCGAGCGTAACCGAACTTGAATCCTCACCAAAATATATTCGAACGGCCCGAAGGTGTATGAGTAAGGATAGCAAACGACTTAACGGCAGCCTTTCACGGCTGTCAACCGCAGTTTTGCTCGGGGAAACATCTCAAAGAAAAGGGTGCTCTTTAAGAAGGAAGCCTCAGTGCGAGGGAGTCTTTGAATCTCTTCGCTCCGTCGCTAACTCAGCACCGCTCTTGAGATCACGAGAACAGCTCAACAATTCTCGCTTCGTTGCAGTGACGGCGCGAGGACGAGCATATTGAGTTTGCGAATTGGGAGCAACCTTCTCGCCTCTTCCATGCGCCTTCGAACTCCTCCTAGGTCGCTTCCTTAGCTAGCTGTCGACAAAACTATCCCCCCCTTTCAGGCACAGTGCAAATAAATATGAACGGCTCCGCGCATCTACAATCCTTTGCGCCGCAATGTATGCTGCTCTCGAAGGACAAATTACGCTCGCCCGCATATATGCGTACAACTTGGCATAAGTTACTGCCGTAGAGCGCAGTTTCAATTTCACAAAATACCGCTAAGCATAGCACGAGAGAATTAGGCCGGCAGCCTCTGCCGCGTGCATGCGAGTGCGAATAAAGAGTGGTCTTGATTCCAAGTGCTGAGTCTTAACTCTTTGCCAAGAAACCGCTCTCCGCAGCTGCTCGATCCGTCGTGTTCTTTTAGCACAGACAATTCCTCGGGGTGCTCCCGCCGCTTACCAGAATGTGGGGCAAGGGCTGTAACGTGGCATCGACCGCGAGGCTAGCGCGGAAGTCAGCTTGAAATCCTCCCATGTTATTTCACACCACAGATCACGTGTGCTTGCAAAGTTCTCTTTCGTTCTATAAGCAGCGCTTCAACGTACCGTTCTGTAATGCACGTGCGTGTCCTGCGCAAACTAGTTAGACACAACGCTAATATGCGAAATGACAAAATTCGCTTTCGTCACGTAGTACCCTATGGCATATTTGAAGTGTGAGATTATCTGGCTGACACACGAAACAGAAATGACGCTTGTACAGAATTCAATCATACTATTTATCAGTTCCAATGGGCGTATTGCTTACAATACGCCACTGCGTGGCCAAGTATAAGCATTACTATGGTGATGTTGAACAGCACCATTTTAATAGCGTCGCCATTCATTCTTTCTCAGCTCGGTGTTAAAGACCAGTATTCAACAATCACCAATTCACACCTTCTTCATGGCGTCTATAGCTCCTTTCCAGGTTGCATTTGCGCCTCTTCACAACATCCGGCTGGAGTCTATAGAGCCGCATCGATGTCTCGACAAGGGGCGTGCTCCAGGAGCTCTCGCCAAACGTGACAAGAGCACAAACAGGACTATTGTCTCGAACCTTTCGGCGCAGGGCATAATCCGCCCTCAAAGAGAGAAAAAAAAGTTGTTTACCTTGCGTAGCTGTTGACTGTTTAGACTTCTGCCCGTCATCCTCAGCCAGTGTTGCTCTAATTTACACCCTTGTCCGTACGAAACTGATAAAAAGCTCTACGCCGTCTTTCACTGATCATCTGCAAATAACTTCGAGATGCGACGGCGCTTGTTCGGTTTCGCGTTTCAGAGCCCTGCGATGTTGTGCTTTAAAGACGAACTATAGGCGTCTAGGCCCGCTGCGAACTTCGCATCGAGGCGGCCTTCGACGCGCGGCCTTCGGCGCCCATCTCGTTTCAATTGAAGCCATGTCGGCACTGTTCCGTTATGAACCCCGCCTGCGAACAATGTCCTTTTTGCGCCAGCAGCTTGCCGCATTTCATCGTAGTCTGCTGGGACAGTGTCTTAGAAATTTGCGAAGAGCGCATACTTTTGTGAAATCACACGGAGGTAGAGGTCGTGTCTATGAAAGAAAAAAAAAAGCGGAAGGGGCGGGGGGTGGCGATAAGGTATAACTGGTGTTGTGTCATCAATGAGAGTACAGGCATTCTCTTTTACTGCTTTCGGTCTATGGCTATTGTTCCCTTTACGGAAGCCGGGCCGATGAGACGCGCGAAGACAACACTGGCACCCCCGCTGAGCACTATTTGATCGGTCAGCCAAAGCTAAATTATTTTCAAGGTCGACAAGTCTTGCTACAGAGATAGGCGCCTGCTGTCTTCTCCTCCTCCCCTGTCATATCTTCTCCCTAACGCTGTAATAGCGTGAAGATAACCGGCCTCTATCAGAGAGTCCTTGTGGCAGCGCGTACTTGGGGCAGGCGCAAACCACCAGCCTCGCAGTCAGCGGCCCAAGACGATAACATCTAAAGCTTTTTATCGGCGCCTCCTATGCATTTTCGAAGAACGCCTATAGACAGACAGCGACTCACATCTATGTCATTCTGAAGCGCTGCACCGAGCTGTCTATTCAAATAGCCCTGTCTATATACACCAAACAAAGGGCCATGAAGAAACTCTTTATCTTTAAATCGTGCTAATAAACGGGTCCATTTTTTTCGTCGTGTGAGGCTCATTCTTAAAATGGCTATTCCTGGCGGCTAGCGCGAGCCGGAGTATATATGTGTATATGTGTGTGTGTTTGAATGCAAGCCAGCCAATAAACCGCTTAGAAGACCCTTCGCCTGAAGGACGAGGACCATTTCATTGGCCACGAGTACGAAAAGTACAATGTGGAGGGAACGGCCGTGTAGGATGGACAACCACCATTTTATCTCATTAAGTTTCGATAGGCACTAAGCTTAACAACGACAGTAATGGGGCCACGGGCACTAACAAGGTAAACAGTATCCGCAAAATGTCATGGGCCTAGTCATAACAATTGTCCATGCAGGTGCCTGAATATTGGCCCCGGCTTAAACCTCCCGTACAAAAATACCTTATAATGTGCGTGCAGATGATTCCTTAGTCACACACACACAATCGCCCGCACACAGACGTACGCAGGCAAAGACGCGAGCGAAACTTTTCGCATATGAGTTGTGTCACTTTTCGTTGAATGCAGTACAGTAAAAATGACCCCGTCAGATTGTCCTGCTTACTGTTCTTATCGCGTTAATAGGGCTGTAAAGATATAGATCGAGCTCAAATGTATTTCATCACCTGGCTGCAGCGTATACCGCATCTGCAGCACTTAGCAACTCGGGACATCCCGAAAGCGGAAACTCACACGACAGCACACGCGGGGTGACTCGCGTTCGTGCCACGTGCGCCGTTGTTTGGCTTTCGGTGTCCAGACTCATGCGGTCACAAACAGCACAATGCGCGTGCGATGTTTGTCACATTCAGCCCCTTTTACAGCTTCGTTGAATCCTTTGGCGTTCGCCACGACGCCCTAGCGACAGCGCGGGAGGCCTGCGGGAGCGGTGACGACCAAGTCCCCTCGGTCGATCACGACTGAAGGCTCTTCCCAGAGATGGCGGCGCCTGTTCAGGGAAGCTCCTCACTGCGACAGCCCCCGAAGTGAACATCGAGCGCTGATCGAACATCGCTCTCACGATCATCGGGAGGTATTTCATGACGCCACCGCTCGATCTTGCGGAAATCGCTTCGAGACACACCCGCCAGTTGCAGTTGCGGAGATTTATGCAGCGGGTCGATGAAGAGGAAAGAGTCCGCTGTCCCAGATAGCCCGTTTGCCCTTCCTCGTGTGTGCACAACGCAATATAGTGGATACAGTTGGATCGAAAAGCTCGCGAACGGGAGCGTCTTTCCAACGATAGCGAGCGGCTTCTCCATCAAGACGCGCCGCGTTAATTTGGGGATAACTGGCGGCTTATCGCCTACCACTGAGACGCTAGCCTCCCCCGCTTCCATGAGAAATGAGGCCAACAGCAGCCGAATAATAGTAATAATAACAACAACAACAACAACAACAATAATAATAATAATAATAATAATAATAATAATAATAATAATAATAATAATAATAATAATAATAATAATAATAATAATAATTGGTTTTGGGGGACCAAATTTGGGGGAAAGGAAATGGCGCAGTATCTGTCCTGTCTCATATATCGTTGGACACCTGAACCGCGCCGTAAGGGAAGGGATAAGGGAGGGAGTGAAAGAAGAAAGGAAGAAGGAGGTGCCGTAGTGGAGGGCTCCGGAATAATTTCGACCACCTGGGGATCTTTAACGTGCACGGACATCGCACAGCACACGGGCGTCTTAGCGTTTTTTCCTCCATAAAAACGCAGCCGCCGCGGTCGGGTTCGAACCCGGGAACTCCGGATCAGTAGTCGAGCGCCCTAACCACTGAGCCAGCCGAATCCGCGGCCTCCTCAATTCGCCGCAGTTTTCTTGGCGCATGTACGCGTTTGAGTAACTCGGGGGTGCGGTCCTTTCCGAAAGGGTCGGCAGGCACGTACGCACCCAGATAAGGCAGCCCAGGTTGGGGGGAGGGATGGGACGGGTTTATTGCCGCTCGTCAGCCGCGGCGGCCGGTGGAGTTGGTGGGCGCACACGAGTCCACCACGTGGATCTTCCAGCCCAGGTGTCGGTGGGTGTAGCACTGCGGCACCGGCGTAAGGGTTAGCGCCTCTCCCTCGTCAAGGCACACCAAGCAGCAACTCCCCACGCTTCGTCGTCTCAACCGTCCAGAGGGCGCAAACCCTGTCTGTAGTGCGCTGCGGTGCGTTGAAGCGCGAAAACCTACAGCCGTTGCTGAATGCCAGGCGCACTACTCTGGCGTCTTTGTCGTCTGTGCGCATATTTGCTGGTTTCCATTTGGAAATGAGCGTTTTTCCTCAGTCCGGAGAGTGCTGTAGGAATTCGGTTTCTCTAACCCGCAGCGCATCACTCCATTGCTTTTATAGACACGTTTCACGCCTTCGGAACGGGTTATCGTGAGCGGGCATGCATTTTCCCGGAGTAAAATGCTTCTGAGAGCTTTTTTTTTTTTCCCCATGCTTCTTCAGGTTCGGAGCCTCTATCTGGTCTTTAAAGTTTTGATGCCAACCTATTTGCGACTGTCACTCACTTTACCCCCAACATTTCACGTTTTCACCAAATGTGAGCCATGAAACCATACGCCCACGCGTCTCAACACAGTACTGAGGGACTGCTTTAGGGGCTCGATGCCATTGTAATCAGTACTCTGTCTTCCTTAGTCACTGCCATCGTTGTGCCGTAGAGGACACAGCATTCACTAAGCCCTGATAGCAAATCCTCGTTTCATCCGCGATATTTTCCTTTCAAAGTCTTTTAGAGGTTAAAATTGATTTTTGGCTTATTTAGTTTGTGACTATATCATGTCGCTTCGTAGTCGCAGCGAAGTTATTTTGATGCTTGCAAGTGCCCGAACGATTTCATCTAAAAAATCAAACAATTTAATAACGTTCCAATCACTGACTTGGCACAAGTGACCCAAAGCTCGCCTGCTAAGTACCGCCAGAATCACTTGGAAATATTCACACCTTTGCTGTCAGCTTTTCCTCGCGCTCCAAGCAGAACCGATCAAAGCAATTAAGCGCGTGCCCGCGTCGCGAAAGGCGCGAACGAAGCACCGCATATGGCCGGTCAACTCCGCATTTGGTGTTTCGTCCTCCCTTTCGGCGCCGCGTTCGGTTAACCAACGCGTTTGGCTACAAAACCAGCTTCTAGAGAAGCGCTATATAATGTTTTCCAGCGCCACTCAGTGCAGCCTGTTTGCCGAATAGCGTTCGTTAGAGCAGTGATGACGAAGAGGTTGGCGCACCTGGTAGTAGACGAGGTCGGGCGTGTTGCGGTCCGGCGTCCAGCGCAGGTAGGCCGAGGAGCCGGAGCGACACTGGAGCTTCAGCCGCTGCTGGAACTGCTCGAAGCTGGAGTACCGGTCTGGCTGCTCGCCCAGGGGAAGCTGCCACTCGCACAGGCGTCCCACTGCGTGGGAGATGAGTGATCCGTCGCACGAACGCCACACACAAAACTCACCCCTTTCGTTGTGATCGTTCCATCTTGGCCGGCAGAGTCTTTACTCGCGGCAAAGATACACAAATCTGTTCACAGAGCGCAAAACTCCGCTGGCAGTGGCGAAGCTCGCGGGCCCGCGATGAGGCAGCTGCAATGAAGAACGCGCTGAACAGAAGACGCTTGCCGGAGGCAGCGCCGACGCGGGGTTTTTAAAATACTGACACGCACGCTCTTCACGCAGGATGCGGTGCCTGCTGAGAACGCTCGTTACACCACGATGGAGATAGAAAGAGCAAGCGATGCGATTTTTCTGTCAGACTCGCTTTCTTTCGCCATCATTGTGTAACCCCTCTCCTTAGATTATCGCGCTTGTACGAATTTACGCAGGACGGAAGAAAAAAAACGGGAAACACGCTCACGTGTACAGCGCACAATCAGAGATGTCAGACCAACTTGCCTCCGCGCGAGCTAACCTGTGCAACGACCTGAGGTTTCTCTAGACCCATTTTGTTTTGACCTCGTTAGCGTCATCAACCGCATTAGCAGAGAGAAACGTAACCCACATCAGCTCGGCCAGTTTATGCGTCACGCACTGCAAGGTCCCTGCTCACAGCCAGCGGGTGCAGCGCGCGATAGCGCGTACGCGACATGACGACCGCGCTCGGCGTCCTGGGTGCGACCGAGGGAATTCCCCCGCACAGGCGCGGCGCCCCAACGCTCGGAACTGGTTTAGCGCAGCCGCCGTTCAGCGTACAGAAGCCGCCTAGATTCCAGCTTCCGCGACAGCTGACGGCGGGGCGAAACTAACACCGCCTGCCGACGTCATTCATTCGGCCACAGCTGGGCCTCTGCACATCGCCTTCACGAGTTAATATCCGCGTATTTTACGATTCAAGTACCATTCAGCCTTATATAAAGAGAGTATTCTATAAGCTAAATTTCGATTTTGGTTCAGTGTAAATTTGAACGGAGCGAAAGCAGGGCCATGGCCAGTATTAGTACAGCTTTGCACGTAAAGACATCGTCTAGGTGGTCAGAACAGAGTTGCGCGCGAGCATTCCAGGTGTTTATATGTGCACAGAGACCTGTGCGACAAATCTTGAGTGGCAACATAGTGGTCAGCGGTAAAACGCACGAGATGCCGCGCTACCGCTTAGGGCTGAGCGATTACAGTTGAGAACACTAGTCAGACGCTTCGCTTCGACGCTTTGGCAAAAGCTGGAATGCGTCTGTGGCTGGAATGACACCTGCGAGATAACATCATGCATGTATGAAAAACAGGGCGGTCCCCGCGGTGCACTACGCGCATTTCCTTGCGCCAATGAACACGAAAGAACAAGGCAGCAGGGTTGACTCACCAGCAGCGGGATAAGGTCTTCCGTTTTTGTGGCGACCAACACCCGCATACACGCGTTCCGCCTTGCGTTCGGCGACTGACTTGTGCTCATAGCCACCGCCAGAGTCTGATGTAATGTACAAGGGGTGGTTCTTGGCTGTGTTCTCGGGATCGTTGCCTCCTTCAACCACGAATGTATACGTCTTGCCACGCTCCACCCAGATTTCTGGGATGAGGACGCCGTTGACGTACCAAGCGATGCCCCAGCCCACCTGGCCCGTTACCGCCTGGTAGCCCTTGCGGCCTCCCGCAGGGCCGATCTGCATCTGGAAAACGCCATCGGCTGGGCACACCACAGGCGGGATCCGCCACGCGCCTTCTGCCGGTGCCGATTCCTCGGGCGCCCCATTGCTCGCTGTGGCGTCTTCGTCCGGGGCTGGGCAGTTCCAGGCTGGCTGGCGAGCAAAGTCCAAAAATACGTCCCCTGGACAGTTGTGGACGCGCTTGTTAGCCGCCGCAACTTTCCCGTGGAATTCTATACAGACCTTGGTTGTGGGCAGAATGGTAGGATGCGTCAGAGTGATCGTTGACTGGACCGACGGCCCACATGACTGCTTGCGGACCGTCTGAGTAGATGTGCTGGTCGTAGTTGGGATCCTCTAAACAAATAACGAAGGGTCAAGTGTGCTCAATAACCAGCGGTCGGTGCACTTACGAGCTGCCTGAGGTCTGCGGAAGGTGACCATCTGGTAGCCATTGATCACCGCTGCATCGAGCATCGTCACACTGTTCGATGCTCCACGGCTGATTTTGTCGTCGGGGCAGCTCCCACGACTTCCCACGCACTGTGAAAGGCGAGCATGAAACTTACATGTCTCCAGGGAGTCGAAACTTCCCATACCTGCTCCTTGCTGGACAAATAGTAGTCTACGGCGTGCCCTCGACCGTTCCTGTCGATCCAGGTGACAACGGCGTCCGCGTCCAGCATGCGTGATTTGGTGTCGTCCTTGCTCAGGCCGAAGGACATGTACTCGCCCTGACGCACACGACCGACCATCTGCATGACCGCCTGGTCGCGGTCCAGCACCCACCGCAGCTCCAGGCCCAGCGGCTCGTGCAGCACTTGACAGTTGAGGCCCCTAGGGGATCTGCTGCCAGTCCTGCTCGCAGGTTTCACCGGGGCCACGGTGGGCTGGAGCTGCTGAACGCGCGGCACGACAGCCCGCTGCTGTGCCTCAGCCTGCGCCAGGGCCAGCTGACGCGGCGACGGCGGGACGCGAACGTCGTGGGGAATGGAGATGCTGCCGAAGTCCACTTGCGCCGCGTCACACCAGACGCCAAAGCGATCAAAGTCGTAGGCGCTCAGCCCGTCCGGCAGCGAAATGAAGACCGTCTTGCCCGTGGCGGGTGCCAGGGGCGCGTCGCTGCGAGAAGGTGCGCCAGGGCGGGTCACGCGAGCAGGTTCCACGTGTGGCCACTCACCTGCCATTCTCGTCGAGCAGCCGCGTGCCGCCGCGGTGCTGCTTGGGGCCCTTGGACACCCACCAGTAGGCGGCTGGACAGACAAGCACACGCTCACATGGTTCAAGCGCTTTTATTCACTCGGTTCGTACACATCAGGGACGCCGCTCACCAGGCCCGAGGCCGTCGTACTTGAAGTCGGGCACCAGAAAGGTCTGCGAGTCCACGAGCGAAACGCGGCCGGAGGACACGCCGTGGTCCCAGGTCGGCAGAGCCTTGAGCACGGCCGGCTTGGGCACCTCCAGGTTGCGCGGGATGATCAGATCGCCGAAGTTGGCCTGCGTGTCGCGAAGCCGCGGCTTTAGTGCAGCAGTAAAGGAGCGAAGCACCGCAGGCAAAGACACTGCAGTGCCGAAAGGCGCTTCTTGTTTACTGCAGAGTATAATTAGACGAAGGGACCCTGTGGGCACTTACCCGGAACTTGCGACACCAGACCGCGAACCAGCGTATCTTGCTGATGGTTTGGCCAGCCGGTAGCTTGAGCACCAGGCCTTGGCCGTGGTAGGCGCCCAGAGGCGTGGTCCTGCAGTACAAGCGCCACACTGCTGTAAATGGCCGCCCCGCGAGACCTCTGTTAACGCCTCCTACCTGCCCTTCTCGTCCGGGATGATGAAGCCCGTGTGGTCCGGCCGCGTCGTGGAGCCTGCCCAGAAGTAGGCATCTGCGCAACAAGAAATCAGAAAATGTGGTGCTAAACCTTTGTCACTGGAATACGCATTGCATTTATAGGGGAAGGGGACCATTCAAATATATTAGCTTGGCTTGATGGATCGAGAACAAGCCGGAGTTTGGACTCCAAGCGGCGCTTCCATTGTGCCCGTTTTCACACAGTGAATGCGCCAGAATGTGCAGACACTCGAGCCTTTCCCGCAGTACACTCTGAGTTGCAGCAAAGCACACACGCCTGCTAGCCCGCCAGGCCAGACTACCATGCAGGCTAATGTCGTTAGGCCAATGCGCGAGAGCAACACTTCCGCGTTCTCCGAACCTCCGGCTGGCGAGGTATGTTGACGGCGAGGTAGCTCAGCAGTGCAGCTCTTGACCACCGAGCGAACACTGTTTCACACACACACACACACACACCAGCATAAATGTCACAGCATAATCACTCAGCCGTCATGCCCACCTGGTCCGGTGCCGTCGTAATGAAAGTCCTTTAGGTAGAGCGTCGTGTCGTCCACGGCGTAAAGCTCTCCGGAGACGCCGTGGAAGTGTGTGTTGAGTTTTCCGATGCGAGTCCCCAGGTACGGCTCCGCGGCCGCGGCCGCGAGAACCGTCCACAGGACCCAGGCGCGACTGTCGAGGAGCATAGCCTGTGGAGCAATGACCGTCGTCGGGGCTCTTATAAACGCGGTACTGACCCGGCTCCCTGAATTGGGTCAGCGGGCAAGGAGGCTGCCCCTCGCGACGCACAAACTGGATTTCAAGGTTCACTTTCTGCCGCCAGCCGAACCGTTTCGTGGCCGGCCGGCAGGTGAGAATTATCCCTTCCGGCGGCCATTGTGTCTCTGCGGACGGCGACCTTGAGCCTGTCGCCGCGCCTCAGGTTGCACATCCCCAAGGACGGGCCATCCTCCTGACAGAGCATCGGCCGCCGCGGCACTCAAGTCGCCCCACCGGCAGGAGACGCCCCTCCGCGGCTGACGCAAACAAAATGCTGCGATGACAGCTACCGCACTCTGGACTTCACTTCGCGTCGGCTCGACAGTCGCCAAATTCGGCAACATAAAATTATCCCGCCCGCGCGCAGTTGTCCGTAAAATGTCGCTCATTATCGTGCCGTTCAGGCGCGCCCAACTGCCACTCTTCAAACGAAAAAGCAGACACGGTCACGGCTGGAGAGTGGTTACGTAAGAGAAACATGTTGCAGATACCCGTTTCTTTAGGAATATATGCGCGCACGCATCGTTGCTGAGAAAAAGACGGAAGTTTCTTACCCCCGCGACGGCTCGAAATAAGCATCCGCGGCGGTTCCCACGGCGCCTACCTGAGCGTCACGGCGTACGCCAGCAAAGACGCGAACGCTTACCAAACCTGTCTCGCCTCAACCACGAGAGGTAGTTGACGGGGCGGACAACATATTTGTCGCGGAGCGCAGCTTCCAACAAGACAGACGCGGATACGCTGCGGATACGTTCATCGTCCCTCCTCTCCGGTGGGACGATGAACGTATACATTTCGCATTAAGTTCCCAGACGAGGACATTTCTTTTTGCCCTTTGGACAAAACACTGGCTCCCAATTCCAATGAGAACGCGGCGCAGAAGGGCTACCGCTGCCCGTCCCGACTGTTCTAATCACTGATATCGGCTGGCATGACCTATTTATGCACAGAAAGAGGGCACGCAGTTTTGTGTTATTTTGCGCATAGAACAACTGAGCAGTAGGGCGGCGTATAGGCCGAAGTTCCGCAGGCTAAACTGCTACGGTCACCAATTATAACCATTTCTATGGTAACTATTCACAACGCTGTTCAAATCGGTGTTAAAATTGTAATAAAAACTCATTTATTCTGGAGTGACCTACTTATTTTGTACGGAAGGGGGACACGCGGTTTTCTTTTTTTTTCTAATGTATAGCTGTAAGCGGCGGCACCGAGCAGATAATTCTACGCTTCGCACCAGCAGTGCTTTAATTGCTGCGCTCGGCTGGTGCACCGTATTCTGGTACATAATGTTCAGTCTTTTGTAGCCTCTCACGACATCGCGGAAGGCTGCGGGAAGTATTGGAACTCACGGTCTTCATAACATCCGCGAGGATCATTCATAAAATCCACTGCTTCCTCTAGAATGTTTCCTCATTTCACGCAAGACTTAAATGCGGGAATTCTAAGCTTCAATTTGCGACGCTAGTTACGTGAGGGAGCCGTTAACACATTTGCACTAATCGGGAACGGCCCTGGCCAAACAATGGGCCAGATAAACTCTCACTGTCAAAGTGAGTGGGCTCAACAGCCCGCACTCGATTGGTGGCGCTAATCCAAAGCGTCTGGTCTTCGTGCATATAATTCCTTCCTTATTATTCTCGCCAAATCGACGCAATTGCTACCGAGCTGGGGCGATTTTTTTTCTTATACCATATGACTGCGCCCATATTGTCCTGAAGCTACTGAGCCTACCCAACGAAATAGAAGAAAACCTGGGGCTTGACACCTTCTCACGCCAACAGAAGCTTTATCTGATTTACAGAGTACACTTTAAGCGAATTTACGGTGTCCAGAAAAACTGGGTTCCTCAAAAGAAATGGACACATTTCGTTGTGCGCTATGTCAATTTTAAAAACCTTCAAGAAGAACAGAAGCGACGCAGAGATAAATACAAGACTGTTCCTCTTATGTCTGATTAAAGATCCAAGTGACGGGCGTGAAGACGTTTGCTGCCATTATGCGAAAGCGAACTGCTATATGCCCTAACCGCCAGATATGACGACACTGTGGGCGGGACAGCTGTTGCAGTCTTTTTGCTTTTTTTTTTCCTGAAAGGTACAGAGAGGGATTCGTAGAATGAATGCGTATCTATTTGCCCGACCGATATTAAACGAACACGCAGGCTTGGATAGCTCCAAAGAAATACACAAACATCAGTAGTTGTAAAGCATGCGCACCTCTAGATGAAGAAACTGTTATGCCTCACACCAAGCAGTCTTCAAAGCTCGTTTCAATCATTATCTGCAGATTACGCATCGAAAAACCGGTTGGTCCGCAAATGTTTGCCTAAATTCGTCGAAATACAACAAAGATCTTTCAGTGTACGCTGTCACACACTAATCATTAGAAATGCAGCATACTATTTTAACCTTTGCGAAATGGCCTTGGTTCGGCGTTCCCCGCAGCTCGAAGTCGTTTCGCACCTTAAATGGAATCCTTAGTCTGTGCTGTTCACCTGCACTAATATTGGAGGCATTCTACCAAATTAGATACCTTATGAAGTTTCAGTGACACCATACAAAGCGGAATAGTTGTTCAAATCGAATCATGACCAAATACTTCCTCCGTGTCTGTTGGGCTCACTCCGAAATTATTCCTGCTATTCCTAATCATGACTTCTGTTATGACCCCGAAAACAAGCTTGGCGACGGCATCCTGATTGCCATTGACCACAGCTTTCTCCGTAACCTGTAAACATTGCTTCAAATTTGCACACCACATTTGTAACAGTGCCTATAATTAAGCCGTTGACCACCAAGTCCGTTAGCTGGCCTATGGACGCCCACGCTTCTTTTGTAATACAATTTAACAACGCACTTTAGTCCTTAGCAGCATCATTTACTCGAACTCTCCTTTTATTCGGTAATTTTAAATTCTTTTTGACAACACTCGATGACCCTGCAACATAACACCGAAAGCGATTTTCTTAACAGTGCCCCACATTTGGTCTGTCTCAACACGTTACTGCCCCGCCAAGGAAAACTAATCATTCTGTGAACGTACTCTGATTTAGCTCCTGCTCATGACGTATCCCGATAACGTTCCATCCCTCGCACACCTACCCGGTCTGAGTGATCATCCAGTGATTCGCGGCAGTTATCACCGTCACCTAACACGTTCAGTCCAATTAGCAGAAACAACGCTCTTCGACAAAGGCGACCCCGAAAGTATAAACAATGACCCACCCAAATATGCAGATCTTTTCAGGTCAGTCTTGTACATTGTGTGGAAATTGACTGTAAATGTTCAAAAACGAAATACACAAACTGGTAAGCATGTACAGTGCATCAACGCGTGAAGGGACACCTCATTAGTATTCCAGCCTTGACTACAGCTAAGTTTGGGCGTGAAGTCCAGCATTTTAATCTTTCGACAATATCCACCTGACGCGTCATACGAGCCTCTTGTTTCCAAAATTATAATGAATGTTGCAGTTACATTGGTTCGAATGCAAAATTAGGTGGCTGTTATTAGTGTACATCCCAACTGAGACCGTCACTACGATGAGATCATCACCGTGGTTCAATCGCTTCTTACTGAAAAAAAAAAGTATCTCTGTTGGTGAAGCACTAAAACAATGACTGTGCATGGGG